>NC_059114.1:2102500-2355000 GCF_020740685.1 Jaculus jaculus | reverse complement strand
GACTTCATGACCTCACACTGGTGGACTACCTACACAAGACCTGCATACTGGGAAGGGGAAATGATAACACCAAAATAGAAGAGACTAGTTGGAAGGAAGGAGGGATTCAGCAGAGGGGAGATGTTGCTTGCCCAGGTATAAGATGGTGACAAGAGATATTGAAGGAAGAACATTTGATGTGTTCATGAAAGACTGATTTGAGAAATACTCATTGCTTATCACATACAGTGCTACGCACTGGGAATATCTAAGTTAAAGTACATTACGCAGTGATAAATTCCCCTCCCTCTTCTCCCCTTTCTCCTCCTTCCTTCTCCTATCTTTCTTTCTCTTCCTTCTCCCCCCCACCCCCCAACCCTCCTCCACTTCCAGACAGCATATCGTTCAGTAGCCCAAGCTGGCCTGGAACTGGAAGCAATCCTCCTGTCTCAGCCCCTCTCACCCCCAAGTGCTAGGATTACAGATATGTACCACAATGCCTGGTTTATAGTAATAAAGTCTATGAAAAAAATATAACAGGGTCAGGGGTGGTGGCTCATGCCTTTGATAACAGCACTAGGGAGGCAGAGGCAGGAGGATCACTGTGAGTTCAAGGCCAGCTGGGACTAGAGTGAATTCCGGGTCTGTGTATTAGCCTGGACAAGAGGAAGATCCTACCTCGGAATCACCCACCCGCCCGGCTATGATTGGAGCTGGGTGCGAGGACATTGGAGTGTATAGGCTTCTTAGGATTGTCTTAACAAATTACCAAACTTCTGGTTAAAAACAACAGAAAAAAAAAATTTTTTTTTTTCACGGATCTAGAGGCTGTGGGGCCTAGGGAAAAATTCATTCTATTTTGGTTCTCCCAGCATCTGGCAGTTACAGCCGGTCCTTGATCTTCCCCATTCTGTGGTGGCCTAAGCTTAATGTCTACTTACTTCTCTCCCTCTCAGTCTCTCTCCCTCCGTCGTCTTTTTGTAAGGACCATAACCAATGTATGGAGGAGCCGCCTCTCAGCGAGACCTCCACCTGCAAAGACAAGGGTTCAAACAAGGAAAGCTACATCCTGACGTTTCTGTATTGAACCAGCAGGGACGGAAGACCTGGATCCGATGCATGAATGAAACAAGAATTTGCCCCCCAGCTTCCTTCCATCTGCCTGCGCGTTCTTGTCCTCTGGGAATTGAGAGCAGCGGGACAAACGCTCAGGATTTAAAGCTGCCCGAGAAAGGAACTTTGGTAGCTAACTAAAATTGAACTGCCCCCTCTGAGGTTCGAACTCAGGACCTTCAGATTATGAGACTGACGCGCTGCCTACTGCGCTAAGGAGGCAGATGACTAAGAGCCTGAAACACGTCCTCTTGGGCCCGATCTTTATTCTGCCTACGCTTTTTGCTTCCTTTTGTAGACTGCGTTCGCCTTCAATGTCTTTAAACCAACGTCTTCGAAGCTCAGAGGCTTCCGAACCTTCTACGAGATGCAAACGGTCGCGCCGATTCTGCCGCTTCCCCGGTGTGTATCCCTCAAGTCCCCAGCTCTTTGGGGAGAGGGGCCCTAGGTTTTGAGGGGTGGTGGTTGGGGGCGGGGCTCAGCGACGGGGAGAGAAGGTTGGAGAGCGTCACAATCACGGAGACCCTTGCAGCGACCTCCCCTGGACAGCAGCGCGGATGGATGCTGTCCACCTGCTCCAGCTTCCGCGAGCGGCAGCTGCGCACAGGCTCGGCCCCGGGGCGCCGCGGCCGTCCCGGGCGGCTCCCGGTCCCCGGTCCTGAGGGCGCAGCGCGGGGCTTTGCAAGGGCCTCACCTGTGCAGAGTAGAGGACGACTGTGGTGCAAGTGCCCGCACCTCAGACGTCATCGGGAAAGCTCCCAGACTGGGTTATTTTAATAAAAATCTTCCCACAAAGCCAGGCGTGGTGGTCACGCCGTTAATCCCAGCACTCGGGAGGCAGAGGTGCGAGGATCGAAATACCCGATGCCAGCCTTCTGCATGCCACTTCTGTGGGCACCACCGGTTCCCTTTGTATTAGAAGACAGAAGAGAGGTTTCGGGTGTTGGGGCCGAGGGGGACTTGTGATAGAGAAACAAAGTCCTGTGAGGTATCTTTTGGCATTCAGGTGTTGGATAACATGATGGGGATGAGGAAAGGTGGGTTTGGAGGGGGGAAATGTGTGGAACAGAGATCAAACCAAGAAAGAGGATATAATAAATAAAACCACTAAGGACAGACAAGTGCTTTTTTTATTTTCGAGGTAGGGTCTCACTCTGGTCCAGGCTGACCTGGAATTAACTCTGTCATCTCAGGGTGGCCTTGAACTCACGGCAATCCTCCTACCTCTGCCTCCCACGTGCTGGGATTAAATGAGTGCGCCACCACGCCCGGCTACCAAGTGTTTTTTTGTTTGTTTGTGTTTATTTTTTTTAACTTAGTGTTATGCTAACACCAATGTTATCGGGTACAGGAACTAGAGGAAAAAGAAAAAAAAGAGGAAGCCATCTGCCGAAACCCGGGATCGAACCAGGGACCTTTAGATCTTCAGTCTAACGCTCTCCCAACTGAGCTATTTCGGCTGCGTTCATTTCCTTCGAATAAACTTTTAATGACTTCACCACCGAGGTCGTCACAATGGGGCGCGATGAGCGGCGCAGGGGAACCCAAGAAAAGCGTAAAAGTTTCTACTTTTGAACAACTCCACGTTTTATAACGAGGCAGATTAAATCACTGAAACCGATTTCGCCGGATGGCCATCGGGCGTCCTGGGCCCGCCCACGCGTCCCAGCGGAGGTTCCGCATCGCGCAGCTCCGCGCCTTCCGCGGGGCCGGGGTTTTATCGCTCGGGTGGTCCTGGGCGGTTTCCTAAGGGGTCCGCGCAGTGTGGATCCCTGAGCTCATGGGTTTGGCGCGGGAAGCTCCCAGCATCTTCCCTGGTGGTCTAGTGGTTAGGATTCGGCGCTCTCACCGCCGCGGCCCGGGTTCGATTCCCGGTCAGGGAAAGCAGATTTTTCCTTTTTTAGCCTTTCCCTGTTCTCACCCAGTGCATAGAAGTTACCAAGCGTCTTGTGGAATCATTCCCGGCTAGGTTCTTTCTATCTTATTTCTGTTTTGATGTGTGCCAACTTTAAAATTTCCAGTCATACTATACCAACGATGTTTAAATTTTACTAATCTGTAAATCGAATGCCTGTTTTTTTTGGTTTTTTTGAAGCGCTTTTACATATTTTCGCTTCTTCCGTCCGGTGACTCCAGTGAGAGGGGTAATTGCACACACTGCAGAAGCCTGGCTGGGATTACTACAGCTCATTGGACAGACAGGTGTGAAGAAGTGAGGGCTGTGATGGGCCGGCGCGTGTCAGGTGGGGCTGGGGTTCCCTATGTGACCCCCAGGGGACAGAAATACTTCCCAGAAAGTTCTCTCAGGTTGCTTGATTTAAATGCTTTAAATCAGCTTGGTGTCTACAGGGAGGTTACATAGGGAGTTCTCCGCGAGCAGTACTTAACTTGGATCCCAAGGAATGTCATCTTTATGACAAGGGACCGGAACTGCCCCCAAGCAACGGAGAGTCTGGTAGGGGAGCTCACCGCAGTGAGGGCACTTACCATCACGGTAAGGCTACGTAGAGCACAGTGACCATCTCACGCGACCAGGCTGCCCCCTCTGCATGACCGCGGTACCTGCTTCAGCATCCCTCCACAAGCCGCGGGTGGATGATCGGCCGGGACTGCTCGCTCTGTCACCGGTGCCTACCACAAGCCTCCTTTCCAAGTTCCTGCTGGAGGTGGAGGCGTGAGGGGGGCGGGCGGGGGGACTCACCGAACCCCTTTGTGTGCTCTTCCTAATGTGTCCACGTAAGTTAAACCTTTCTCTGCCCTTCACTACTCTGTTCTTTGATTGGCATATGAGACAGCCATTGGGAATCCTGGAGCCAGCCTTAAAGCCGCTAACACCGTGGGGATTAGGTAACATTTGTGGTTCTGGCTCATCTGGAGCCCAGAAGGAAGGCAGTCCTGCTGGCCACATGCTCTCCTGACCACGCTGGGCTCAGGCTGGTTGTGGGCACTCACCCACGTGGGCGCCCAGTCCATACTCGAATAAGCTCTCGTATTTTCCGATGCTTACTGCTTTCATAGTTCCATTCTCCTTATTCATTTTTCTGTTTTTCTCCTTTTATCGACCATGCAAAAGTGCAAACAAGTCCCGGGAACACTGCCTTTGATGCAGTTTGGCAGGAGGGCCCTTTGCTGCGGGTCCCTGAACGTTGAAGTCGTCACAAAGCGGTCAGTCTCTCTCAACCCTGGCCATGTTTTAGAATTGGTAAGAGACCTGATAGTGGACAGACCACTGCCGATTGCAGGGAGAGAGGGAAGGAGAGAGGATAAAAACCATTCTTTGTTCTCACAGGGATTGCATTCTCTAGACAGCATCTCCATCTGTTCTCAGAAACCGAGGGGACATTTGAATTGGTTCCAGGTTGGCTATTAACAGCGCTGCTGTGCATTTCTTTGTGTATGCTTTTTTTTTTTTTTTTGGTGAAAACATGCACGCACTTCTCTAGTGTTTGTGAGTGGTTGTGGTGCCCCCGGGTTTGCCGTGTGCCGGGCAAAGCAGTTGTACAGGGTTTACAGGGCCCACAGCGGTGTTTGACTTGTACATTGTTACCATCGCTGTGGTTGAGTGTGGGCATCACCTTCATTTGAACCTCACTGTTGATGAATGAAGTTGAGTACCCTCTCAGATGCCCACTGGTTATTTATGCGCAGTGTTCTGTGGTATACCCGTTCTCTTGATACACTTTTGACTAGCTTCTTTTTTTCTTTTCTTTCTTTGTTTTTTTTTTTTTTTGTTTTTGTTTTTGTTTTCCTATTTAACAACCAGGTGAGGTGGCACATGCCTTTAATCCCAGCACTTGGGAGGCAGAGATAGGAGGATTGCTGTGAGTTCAGGGCCAGCCTGGGACTACATAGTGAACTCCAGGTCAGCCTGGGCTAGAGTGAGACCCTACCTGGAAAATAAAACACTTTTTTTTCCTACACAATCTGGGGCAGGGAAGACGGTTCTTGCTTGCTTGCCAAGCCTGCCAACCCAAGTTCAATTCCCAAGCCACTCACATAAGCACTCCCTCCCTCCAAGTGGTATATGCATTTTGCAGTGTTTGTTTGCACTGGCAACAGGCCCTGGCACCCTGACCCTACAAATAAATTTTTAAAAATGGAGAGATGGATCAATAGCTAAGGCACTTGCCCTCAAGGCCTGACAACCCAGGTTTGATTCCCCAGGGCCCACGTAAAGCCAGATGCACAAAGAGGTGTATGTATCATTTGCAGCCGCTGGAGGCCCTGCCGTGACCACTCTCTGTCTCTCTTCTCTCTAGCTCTATCTGCTTGCAAATAAATAAAAATATTTTAAAAATGTACAGAATCCCCTCCCACCACCCTCCTTTCCCCTTTCATTCCCCTTCATTGAGCCCCTTCTTTTCTACTTCTATTTCCCTCTTCTATTTTGATGTCTTCTGTTTCTTTTCCTTCCTCTCTCTCTCTCCTTTCTTTGTGGTTATCATCCATAACAACCTCTTGATGGGACCAATATTATGCAGGTCTTAGGTCATAAATACAATGACCACTTTGTGTGTGGAAGACACAAAGCACTTCTCTCCATCCCTTGGTTCTTACAATCTCTTTTTGTTTGTTTGTTTTTGTTTTTCAAGGTCTTGCTCTAGCCCAGGCTGACCTGAAATTCACTATGTAGTCTCAGGGTGGCCTCAAACTCAAGGCATCCTCCTACCTCTGCCTTCTGAGTGCTGGGATTAAAGGTGTGTGCCACCATGCCCTGTGGCTCTTACATTCTTTCTGCCACCTCTTCTGCCGTAGTCCCTGAGCCACTGGAGGGTGTGATAGAAATGTCCCAGCAATGGGATGGCAACTGCAACAGGGGCCAGGGGGGCAGGTGGAATTTAACATTGCTTATTGTTTTTATTTCTTTCTGGTGTTCTTAGTCACTTTCACCCTTACCCCCAATAACTTCTAATATTCTCTCTCTCCATATGTATTGGTTTTGGGGAGTGGGATCTCACTTTAGTGCATGGTTAACCTGGAATTCACTATGTACTCCCGGGGAGTGCTGGAATTAAAGGTGTCACCACCATGCCCAGCTAACATACTACATATTTTATTTATTATTTTACTTGTCATGCATCTTATCTCAGTCTGCTAGAGTATGGATCCCACGCAGGCAAGGAACCTGGCCACTTGCTTACTGATCCATTATTCTAAGCCAAAACACTGCTCTGATCTTCTATGTCTCTCCTCGATCAATGTTTAATGCAAATAAACCATAACATGCTATTTCTGGATTCAGTCATTTATTCAAAGAATATCATGGAAGGAGAAAATACCTACTTGTGTGTGCTACAGTGGAATGGAGTCACTGGCATCCAAAGCTAGCCCTGCCTAGGTCAGAGCTTGAATTTAGTAGGTGGAGTTTTCTCCTGCAGGCCCAGCGCCGACCCAGTACACCTCTGCTCCAGCCCAGGTGGGGTGGGGTGCGGTGGGAGGCGAGGGGAGTGCCTCTGCTTTTGCCCTAGTTCAGTGTCCCACACCAGGAACTATCAGTGCTTCAGAAAGTAAGATTATTATTATTTTTTTCTATGCAGAGTGGTCTCCCTGAGCCTGACTCACAATTCCTTCTGGCCCTAAGAAGACTCCACTTCTCTCTTTTCTGGGGGCTTCCTGGAGGACACAGCCGGTTATATCTGTCACTCTGGTCTGGCTGATGTCAGCTGGGCCTCGCACCACGTCCCTTTCCATAGTCTCCCCTGCGTTATTGATTGACTGGCAAACTAGTCCAGGTAAACACACCGGCAGGTTGAATTTTCTTTTCATTTCAGACATGGTCAGGACCACGTTTGGAACAGCATCTCCCCGCAACGGACACCTTTTAGTGACCCTAAGGTGACAGACGACCACAGTGGGCGAAAGTTCCAGGCTATTTCGATAAGGCAGGTGAGGAAAATAGGGTGTTAGGGCTAAACCTTGTCCCGCAGCCCGAATCTCCCGTGTCACAGGGCTCCCTGATCAGGCAGCGGTCACAGTCAACGTCGCTGTCCGCCGCCCCCGCGAAGCACCGGCCCCGGGCGGTCAGAGCCCGCGATGGAGAGCGCGCGTCCTCTGCTGGCGGCGGGGCGCAAGCACACCTTCGGCTGCGCTCTGCCTGGTATCAGCCGGGAGGGAAAACTTACCGCCGCGGGCAACCCCTGAAGGAAGAGAAGGAAGAGAGAATGAGAGGAAGAGGAGAAGGAAGGAAGAAGGAGGAGAAGGAAGAGGAAGAGGAAAGGAGGAGGGGGAGGAAGAAAGAAGGAGGGGGAAGGGCTAAACGAGACCGTACTTCGAAAAACCAAAAAATGGAGGAGGGGGCTGGAGAGATGGCTTAGTGGTTGAGCGCTTGCCTGTAAAGCCTAAGGACCCCGGTTCAAGGCTTGATTCCCCAGGACCCACGTTAGCCAGATGCACAAGGGGGCGCACGCATCTGGAGTTCGTTTCCAGTGGCTGGAAGCGCCCACTCGCCTCTCTCTCTCTCTGCCTCTTTCTCTCTCTGTCTGTCACTCTCAAATAAATAAATAAAAATTAAAAAAAAATGGAGGAGGAGGAGGAGGAGGAAGAAGAAAGAAGGAGGAGAAGAAAGAAAGAAGGAGGAGGAAGAAAGAAGGAGGGGGAAGGGCTAGAGTGAGACCCTACCTCGAAAAACCAAAAAAAAAAAAAAAAAAGGAGGAGGAAGAGGAGGAAGGAAGAAAGAAGGAGAGGAAGAGGAGGAGGAAAGAAGGAGGAGAAGGAAGGAAGAAGGAGGAGAAGAATCGGAGGAGGAAGAAGGAGAAGAAAAAGGAAACAAGTCAGATTCCCCCACACCCTCATCGTTTGCAGTTACCGGGCTGCCGGATCTCTTTTCGTACTGGAAGACCTGAGAACCACGGCCCCCACTCACGCCAGGCCTGGCGCTTGAGAGACTCAAGGTAGCCGTCTCCTTAGCACGGCGGTGGCGCGTGCGCAGAGCCGGGCACCTCGGTTCTCCGCATCCCGCATCAGCATCCCGCATCCCACATCAGCATCCAGCATCAGCAACGCGCACGTCCGGAGCCAGTGCCCACAGCGCCACCTCGCGTCTGCAAGCCCACATGGCAGCGGCGCACAGCTACCTGGAGCTTTTTTCCTGGTTGGATGTGCAAACTGGCAGTCACTTTTGGAGTTGGGAAAAAGGGGAGCCTGAAATGTAGACACTGAATGTTCTGACCGGTAGTGTGAAAGGATGGCCTGTGAATTAACGAAATGTTCATATCAATAAGAAAAAGCAACCGGAGCCGGGCGCACACTTTTAATCCCAGCACTTGGGAGGCAGAGGTAGGAGGATCACCATGAGTTTGAGGCCACCCTGAGACTACAGCCTGAACTGGAGTGAGACTCTACCTCTAAAGAAACAGAGCAAACAAAAAAAAAAAAAATTTTTTTTTTTTTTAAAAAGCAACGGGCATCTTCATCTTTGTGCTTAGAGATCATGGACCATTTCTAGCCAGAAGGATATAATAAGCAGCAAGGAAGAAAACTTCTTTTGATAGTTCAGTCGACTCACAAGGGCATAAAAACATGACCCATTGTTCATATGTGGCCGCGGTGAGCGCTTAAAATCTTGTAAGAGTGATCTTAAAGCTTTATTACATATTTATTTATTTGTTTGACATAGAAAGAGAGAGAATGAGAGAGAATGAGAGAGAGAGAGAGAGAGAGAGAGAGAGGGAGAGAGAGAGAGAGGGGGAGAAAGAATGGGTGTACCAGGGACTCCAGCCACTCAAACGAACTCCAGAGGAGTGCACCCCCTTGTGCATCTGGCTAACGTGGGTCCTGGAGAATCGAACCTGAGTCTTTTGGCTTTGTAGGCAAGTGCCTTAACCACTAAACCATCCCTGCAACCCTTTATTAGCTTTGAATAGTTTCCCTTTCTCCCAACCTCCCTCTTTTGTCTCGGGATTAAACCCAGAGCCTGAACATCCCAGGTTTTTCCCTTCCCACTTGCCCTAATATTAATATTAACCTGATAAACCCAAGACTGCTGCTGGATGCAGACTTGACACACCTAGAAGACGACCAATGAGGCCAGGTGGTTTCAAGTTGGCCCAGTTATCATTTTTTTCTTTCTTTTTTTGGTTTTTTGAGGTAGAGTCTCACTCTAGCTTAGGCTGACCTGGATTTCACTATGTAGTCTCAGGGTGGCCTTGAACTCATGGCGATCCTCCTACCTCTGCCTCCCTAGTGCTGGGATTAAAGGCATGCACCACCACACCCAGTGATAAATAAAAATAATATATTAAAAAAATTTTTCGTTTCTTTTTATTTATTTATTTGAGAGTGACAGACAGAGAGAGAAAGAGGCAGATAGAAAGAGAGAGAATGGGCATGCCAGGGCCTCCAGTCTCAACATAATATTTAAAAAAATTTTTTTGTTATTACTTTTTTTTCCTTTTGGAAATTTTTTTGTTATTTTTGTTTATTTATTTGAGAGAGACAGAGAGGGACAGAAAGAGGCAGATAGAGAGAGGGAGAGAGAATGGGCCTCCAGCCACTGCAAACGAACTCCAGACATGTGTGTTCCCTTGTGCATCTGGCTAATGTGGGTCCTGGGGAGTTGAGCCTCAAACCGGGGCCCTTAGGCTTCCAGGCAAGTGCTTAACCGCTAAACCATCTCTCCAGCCCAAGGTAATTTTTTTTTTTTGTTTGTTTGTTTTGTTTTTCAAGGTAGGGTCTCACTCTAGCCCAGGCTGACCTGGAATTCACTATGGAGTCTCAGGGTGACCTTGAACTCATGGCAATCCTCCTACCTCTGCCACCCGAGTGCTAGGATTAAAGGCGTGTGCCACCATGCCCAGCCTAAGGTAAAATTTTTTAAAAGCATCAGTTTCTGTTAAATCCACATACTTGCAGCCCTACTCCACCCCCCAACCCTGTTTCTCTTAAACAAACCTTATAAACTCTGCAGTGCTTCCACACGAGAGCCTGTTTCCAAAACCCCACAGTTTATCCTCCCTAATTAAACTTAATGATGCATTTCTTTAAAAGATTCAAGCTGGGCGTGTCACACACACCTTTAATTCCAGCACTCGGGAGGCAGAGGTAGGAGGATTGCCATGAGTTTGAGGCCACCCTGAGACTACATAGTGAATTCCAGGTCAGCCTGGGCTAGCGTGAGACCCTACCTCGAAAAAACAACAAAAATAATAATAATAAGCTGGGCATGGTGACGCACGCCTTTAATCCCAGCACTTGGGAGGCAGAGGTAGGAGGATCTCCGAGAGTTTGAGGCCACCCTGACACTATGTAGTGAATTCCAGGTCAGCCTGAGCCAGAGTGAGACCCTACCTTGAAAAATCGAAAATAGTAATAATAATAATTCAGTCATTATCCATCCCTGTGCTTTGAAATAGTAAGTTATTTTCTTTGTTCCTCTTGGTTTCTAGTTTGTAGATTAACATGTTTAGCCTTCTGCTTCCATGTGTTCTGCATCCTTGAATTTAATCAATTACTCATCAAAAATGTTCAGAAAAAAATCATCTGGACTAAACATGTACAGAATTGTCCTTATCATTCCCTAATACACTATAACAGCTATCTATGGGCCTTTACTTACATTGTATTAGGCATCAGAAGTAATTGAGAGATTATTTAAAGTGTACAGAAAGGTGCCATTTGGAAAAAATGGGAAAATGTGCCATTTTATTTAAGAGCCTTGAACATCTACAGAAGTTTTTTTGTTGTTGTTGTTGTTGTTGTTTTTCAGGTATGGTCTCACTGTAGCCCAATCTGACCTGGAATTCACTCTGTAGTTTCAGGCTGGCCTTGAACTGACAGTGGTCCTCCTGCCTCTGCCTCCTGAGTGCTGGGATTAAAGGTGTGCATCACCAGTGCGCCACCACACCTGGCATCGACAGTTTTTGGCTGGAAGCCTCTTCCCTGTTGACTAGCTGTCAGGAAAAGGGCTATGCAGACTTTTGGGGGGGAGAAAAATCATCAACAGTGTTAACCAGCAGGGGACCTTGCAAGCTTTGCAGCTGGCCAACTGGTGCAATGGTGACATGTTTGTTGTAGGGAAAACCAGAGGAGGGAATTTATGCCTGGTACTGAAAACCTAATCAAAAGCCTATGGCTGGGGAGGTCATAAACCCTAGAGGGGGGAACTACTACTGTTGTTTGGCTAACTGGATGTATTATGCCCATCAATCTGCCCTCTAAACATAACATAACATAAACTTATGCTTATGACTACATAGTGATGCTATTCTTACTTTTGGTTAGAGAAGCTTCTCTTTTCAAATGGTGATGGCAACTGGGGTGACTCAAAACTCACCAAAAGGACAAGAAGAAGTTATAGTGGAGCATTCAGCACTGAGACCTTGCTCACACCCTCCAAGGCTCAGGGGCCATTTCACAAGAGGTGGCAGAAGCAATGTAAGAGCCAAAGGAAGGGGAAGACTGCTTACAATACTGTCTTTCAGACACGAAATGGCCTTGATATTCATGACCTCATAGTGGCTGACATCACCTACACAAGACCTGAAAAATAGGAGGGGAAAAATAATGACATCAAAATAGAGAAGTTGGAAAGAAGAAGGGATTCTGAGGAGGGGCATTTGGGAGCAAGAAGTGAGAGGGTGGTGGGAGGGGTTATGATCATGGTACACTGTTCATTTATATGGAAGTTGTCAATAAAATAAAAAGACATTCACTTATTCATTCTATGGACTTCTTTTTGGGGGCTGTGTCATTCATTCAAGAGACACAGAAAAATCAAAGCAGAAATCTTAGTTCCAGGTTGCTCAGACCCTCCCACATGCCTGGGTTACTGCAGAACAACCCATAACACTGGTAGACTCAGAGGCTTTAGGGATGGACTGAGGAGGCTTTGTAGGACTCTTGGTTATGTTTTATCATTATAACTCCAGAGGCCGAGGGAGGAGGATCGCCATGAGTTTGAGGCCACCTTGAGACTGCATAGTGAATTCCAAGCAGCCTGTGTTAAAGCGAGACCCGACCTTGAAAAACAAAAACAAAACAAAATAAAAAAAGAAGAAAAGAAGAGAAAAGGAGGTGGAAGAGATGTCTCAACGGTTAAGGCACTTGCCAGCACAGCCCAAGGACCTGGGTTCCATTCTCCAGTACCCACAAAAGGCCAGGTGCACAGAAGTTCATTTGCAATGGCTAGAGGCCCTGGTGCACCCATTCACTCTCTCTTTCTCTCCTCTCTCCCTCTTAGATAAAGAAATACATAAAGATCTGGAGATCATTTGCAGAGGCAGGAGACCCTGGTGCTCCCATTTTCTCTCTTTCTCTCCTTCTCTCTCCCTCTTAGATGAAGAAATAAACAGAGAGAAGGTTTCTCCCGCGGAGGAGGAGTGCTCTCTGCAGTGGGGCTCCTGCGCCTCCTTCTTACTCTCACCTGTGCTTCAGGGCTTGTTCTCTTTCGCATGGTCGATGCTGGGAACCACCCACGTTCACACTCCAGCCGAGGGAAGGAAGGAAGGAAGGTGAGAGCAAGTCTGTTCCCACTGCAGAGGAGGACCCAGCCGTGGGAACCATCACTGCCTTGGCCCTGGGCTGGTGGAGGCCGGGGTAGGAATGCAGTTTGCAGCATGGCCGCCGTATGTCCAGCTAAGGCTTGAGGCAGAGGTGGGATGTGTGCAGAGCCTATGCAGCCCTCATCATGCCAACGAAACTGAGTTGCATTTCTCATAAAATTACAGGACAAGAGGCAAAAGACACCCACGTTACGCTTTTACCTAAGAATAGGAGCCTGTTTGAAATCTTCCATATTTTTCAATAATGCTTTTTTTTTATTTACAAGGAGAGAGAGAGAGAGAGAGAGAGAAGAGGAGAGGAGAGAGAGAATGGGTGCACCAGGTCCTCCATTTGCTGCAAACTCCAGATGCATGTGCCATTTGTGTATCTGGCTTTATATGGTTACTAGGAAATCAAATCTGGGTCATTCATTAGGCTTTTCAGGCTAGCACCTTAAGCAGTGAGATATCTCTCTAGGACTAATATTTTCACATAACTGTTTATTGTAACTATCATATCTCTATTGTTTTATGTAACTGGTGATTAGCATATTATAGCTTTTTAGGTGCACGTGTAGTATTTTATCTACCTATAAATATCTCCTATGTATACATAACCAGTTCATTTACGAATTCAAAATTATATGTAGTACAAATCCTACTGCATGTTGAATGTAGCATGAATGATCAGGAGCAATGAATACATTTATATGGGTAAAGATCAGTATTTATTTAGCTTTCTACAGTTAATTCTGGCTTATTTTCTATGGAATACAAGATTTTCTTAAACTTTTTTTATTCTTTAAAAAATGTTATCTACTTATTTGTGATCAGAGAAAGAAAGCTACGGAGAAGGGGGATGAACGGGCGCCCCAGGACCTCTAGCCACTGCAAACAACCTCCAGATGCGTGCGCCACTGGGCATCTGGCTTCAGGTGGGTCCTGGAGAGTTGAATCTGGGTCACTGGCCTTTGCAGGCAAGTGCCTTAATCACTGAGAATCTCTTCAGCCCCTTCTCAACATTTTTTCAGGTACAGTATTCTCTTCACTGCATTTTTCACATCTTTGTTTCTCAAGGTGTAGATCAGAGGGTTAAGGCTGGGGGTGACAATTGTGTAAAACAGAGTAAAGAACTGTCCTTCATCTTGGGATGTGGTTTTCTGTGGCTTCATGTACATATAAATGAGTGTCCCATAAAACAGAGTTACTACTGTGAGGTGGGAACCACATGTATTAAGGACCTTTTTCCACCTTGCTGCTGACTTAATTCTCATTACAGCTTGAGCGATGACTCCATATGAGATGAGAATTAGTGACAGAGGTGTTAGGAGAAATATAACTCCAAGGGCAAAGACGACAACCTCAATGACCCTGGAATAGACACAGGCCATCTTAATCAATGCTGGCATTTCACAGAAAAAATTGTCTACTTCCCGGTGCCCACATCTTGGCAACTTCAAAGTCAAGGAGCAAAGAATTAAGGCACTGCCAAGGCCACCCAGCCAGGCCGAGAGCACCATCTTTTGGCAAAGCTCAGGGTGCATGATGACCGTGTAGAGAAGGGGCTGACAGACAGCCGCGTAGCGGTCATAGGCCATCACTGCCAGCAGGAGACATTCCGTGGCCCCCAGGTCCAGGGCAAAGAAGAACTGGAGCACACACCCTCCAAATGTGATGGTCTTCTGTGGACCCCAGAGGTTTACCAGCATCTGGGGGACGATGCTAGTGGTGTAGCAGAGGTCCAGGAAGGACAAGTTCGATAAGAAGAAGTACATGGGCGTGTGGAGCTGCGCGTCTAGATAGGACAGCACGATGATGGTTGTGTTTCCTAGCAGAGTCACAAGGTAGAAGAGAAAGACGACCACGGAGATGACTCTCTCCAGCTGCGGCCGACTGGAGAACCCCAGAAGGATGAAGTCTGTTCCAGAGCTGCCATTGCTGGTTTCCATCACTCCCTGTGAAAGCCGGGGGGCCGTGTCATGGTCAATGAAAATGGATTCAGCCTTAGGTAGACCTGCTGATCTCTGATTTTTGTCATGAGTCACTAAACTCATCTATTTTCACTTTTCTATCTGGGTCATGGTTTAAAATATTTGGTGCTGAAATGCCTTAGCTTTCCCATGGTTACTTTCACCCAAAGTGATTCTACAACAATGTGATAAAGGCAATTTCTGTGTGCTGTACTTCACTCACAAAGGTTGACATTCCATATCACTATGGTTCCATCAACCTTGAGTATATGACAAAGCTGTAACATCCATTACACAACTGTATGTAGGATGGGGCGCTACACAAAATGTGTGTATATATTTAAGATCACAGCCAGGCATGTTGGCGCATACCTTTAATCCCAGCACTCGGGAGGCTGAGGTAGGAGGATCCCCGTGAGTTCAAGGCTACCCTGAGACTCCATAGTGAATTCCAAGTCAGCCTGAGCTAGAGTGAGACCCTACCTCAAAAAACAAAACAAAAATCAGGGCCTTGCAGTGTTGCCCGTGCTCGCCTTGAAGTCACAGTCTTCCTGCCTCAGTTAGCCTCTTCAGTATCTTCAGGTGTGGCCTACCATACCCCTCTATATGAGGATATGTTTGAGTTTCCTCCTAAACCATGACACTCAGGGCTTAATTGTGATAAATCTTTCCTTTATCAAAGGAACTAAGCTTTAGGTGAAAAGTTAAATGGTATTATTCTGCGGTAAGTTCCAGCGTCATGTAACAACATCACTTTTCATACTCATGTTGGAATGTCTATGTCCCTTCATTAGACTATCACATCACAACCCTTGTTACCAGTAAGACTGTTATTATTGTTATTGTATCACTTCTGATGCCCCCACTATATAGCCTTTCTTTTTTATTGGTGTGTCTTTCGTTGCCATGACATTATATAGTCTTTCTTAACATTTTTTTTTTTTTTTTGGCTTTTCGAGGTAGAGTCTCACCCTGGCCCAGGCTGACCTGGAATTCACTAGGTAGTCTCAGGGTGGCCTCGAACTCATGGCAATCCACCTACCTCTGCCTCCCCATTAAAGGTGTGTGCCACCACGCCCAGCTTCTTTAAATGCACGTTTTTTAAAAAAGTTTTTGAAACAGTGTCTCATGCAGGCCAGGCTAGACTTGAACGGACCATATAGCTGAGGATTTTCTTGAAATTCTGATTTCCTTGCTGCCACCTCCCCCATGTTCCCTGCCATGCCTGGCAAATGCACAAGCTCTGAACTCAAAGTGCTTGTCATCAGACCCCAGCTGCTCACTGCATGTCAACTGTGCCCTCGGGCGGTAATCTGGCCTGTCTAAATGGCAGCTTCTTTTTTGTTAAGTGAATATAATGCTATTCTGTTCTTGAATTGGAACTTTGGAAGCTGTACTATCTGGATTTATCTTTATTTATTGTTTTTTTCAAGGTAGAGTATCACTCTAGTTCAGACTCATCTGGAATTCAATCTGTATTCTCAGGCTGGCCTCATACTCATGGCGATCCTCCTACCTCTGCTTCCTGAGTGCTGGGATTAAAGGCGTGTGCCACCACACCTGGCTCTCAAATTCCTTTTCTAAAATATATAAATATATTTCATTTATTAGAGACAAAGAATGAATCGGCATGCCAGGGTCACTAGCCACTGCAAACAAACTCCAGACGCATGTGCCATTATGTGCATGTGCCTTATATGGGACGTGGAGAATTGAACCTGGGTCCTTAGGCTTTGCAGGCAAGCCATCTCGACAGCCCTCAAGTTCCTGTTTTATTTTTAATTTATTTTTATTTATTTGTGTGTGTGTGTGTGTGTGTGTAAGAGAGAGAGAGAGAGAGCGAGAGAGAGAGAATAGGTGTTCTAGGCCTCCAGCTGCTGCAAACGAACTCCAAATGCATGCACTACCTGGTGCATCTGGCATATGTGGGTGCTGGGGAATTGAACCTAGGTACTTTGGCTTTGCAGACAAGAGCTGTTATGCCATGTCCCCAGCCCTCAAGTTCCTTTTTTTAAAAAAATATTTTATTAATTTGAGAGAGAAAGAGGCATGTGTATGTGTGTGTGTGTGTGTGTGTGTGTGTATGGAGAGAGAGAGAGAGAATGGGCACACCGAGCAGCTAGCCAAAGCAAACTCCAGACGCATGTGCCACCTTGTGCATCTGGCTTACATGCATACTGGGGAAATTGAACCTGGGTCCTCTGGCTTTGCAGAGAACCACCTTGACAGCTAAGCCATCTCTACAGCCCCTGTCTTTACTTATAAGAAGATAAACTGTGTCTGCCTTCCTTCATATACATATTCTACCTATCCTGAAAAGAAATGTCACTTTTCCTGCTACTACTTTTACAGCCACATAAAGATGGCTTTGAGCTCCGTTGAAATAGCTTGAAATTTGTATCTCACTTCTTTAATGCACAAAGGTAATTCTGTGTCCAAGCAGGGTAAAATGCACACTGACCCGAGATAGCCCAGAGTGGGGAGATGGCTTTGGCTCCCCAGATGCCTTCATAACCAATCACATTGGCCTCTTTTTATTTTTTGAAGTTGGCATAGTGTTTTGAAATTTAAAAGCCACGAATTTGAAAGAGGAAAGAGACTTCAGACAAAAGCATTCCATCTGGCGTAGTAGTTCTTCCCAGAGGACAACAGACAACTCCCACTTTTACAGGCTCAGTGACCGTGAAATCAGTCTTCCTTTTGTCACTGCCACTTACCCTGCACGCTTCAATCCCAGCACTGGGGAGGCAGAAGCAGGAGGATCGCCGTGAGTTCGAGGCCCCTCTGAGACTACATAAGGAATTCCAGGTCATCCTGAGCTAGAGTGAGACCCTACATCAGAAAAACAAAACAAAAGAAAAGAAAAAACCCTTATTGAGGGCTGGAGAGATGGCTTAGTGGCTAAGGCATTTGTTAGTGAAGCCTAAGAACCCATGTTCCATTCCCCAGTACCCATGTAAGCCATCTCAAGGTGGCACATGTGTCTGGAGTTTGTTTACAGTGGCTAGAGGCCCCGGCGTGCCCATTCTCTCTATCTGCCTCTCTCTCACTCACTCAAATTTAAAAAAAAAAAAAAAAAAGAGTGTTTTCTTTTTTAAACCCCCCTTGATGACACCATGCAGACACAGGCTGTTTCTCTGTGTCCTGAAGGAAACATGAGTATCAATTCAACATGGTTTCGTGTCTAAGGATGGTTTACTAGGAAACACTTGGGACCCCCACCAACCAACACAGAAACACAGCGTGGTGAGGAGCCGAGCAGTGTCCTAACCCCCAGGACCACCCCAGAAGCTTTCTCTGCCTCCAGCCCTGCTCTCTGCAGTCCCCGCTGCCCCCCGCCGACTGGTGAGCCCCCCTTCCACTTCAGCGGGTTACAGGTGTGATTATAACGGCAGAGCATGCTTATCAAAAAACTGCATGTCTTGGAGTTGGGGAGCTGGCACAGTGGTTACAGGTACTTGCTTGCAAAGCATGTCAGCCCAGGTTCGATTCTCCCGTCCCCATGTAGAGAACGGTGCACAGAGTGGCTCACGTGTCCAGACTTCGTAGTGACAAGATACCCTGGCTCACCCATGTTTTCCTTCTCTGTCTCTCTCCTTTTCTTTCTCTCACAAGTAAATATATAAAGTTTTTGAAATTTCATCTAAAGTTTCTTTGAATGTTAGAGACTATTGTCTCTTTCCAGACAAATCGCATGGCTGGCGCTTTCTCAGGCCACATGACCTTGAGATTTCTGACATCTCTCCACAGGACATTCTGGTCCATCCGGGGCTCATGTTAGTGAGGTCCAAGGAGATAGCCCCCCACCAACCATGCACAACCTCATCCAGGAGACCCGTGTGCACCCGTGATCTTCACACTTTTTCTAAGACATATACTGCTTCATTTAGATGAAAAACACGTACATTGGCTCTGCATAAACTTTATGTCACATAAGGCACTGGAATACTTTTCTTAAAAAGATTTTTATTTATTTAAGAGAGATAAGGTGAGCATTTCAGGGCCCCTTGCCTATACAAAGGAGTTCTAGACACAGGCACCACTTTGTGCACCTAGCTTTTATTTGGGTACTGTGGAATTGAACCCTGGCAGTCAGGCTTTGCAAGCAAATACCTTTAACCACTGAGTCATCTCTCCATCCCTAAGGCCTCTGGTATTCTTATTAGAAATGTTGTCCTAGGTAGGAATGCAGTGAACCCAAAAACAGGACTTTTCATTTTATGTGTTAACATTTCACATTTTGATTTAAGCCTCTGGTATCTCTGGTGAGTGTTGTTTTAACTTCAATTTCAAAATGATCATGACACTAAAAATGAGACTTAGACCAGTGGTGCTGAAGAAATAGATGGTAAAGTGAGGTATGCTCCATCTTAACCAGCACCCACTTTGTTATGTTTATACTATGGGCATATGTAAGTTTCCAGCAATATAATTTTGCTCATACTAAGGTCAGTACATTTCAAGATAAATGGACCAAACATATTTGAGCATAATTTGATATACATAGTGATGCAAAGAAAAAGTTGGAAACTTAAAATGTAAAACCAGCTTGAATATTAAAAAACATATTAAGTGGACCATTTATTGATAATAAAGCAGGAGTACAATGTGAACAGTCCAAACAGAAAATAGTAAGACTCAAAGAGTTAGGACTCTGGATTCCTAGAACCTGCATGTTTTATTTTTTAGTTATTTACTTATTTTTTGCCACGGATCTCTGCCATTTCCTTACCATGTGACCTTGAGCCAGGTCATCAACATTCCTAAGCCCCACTCTCCTCACCTGTGGTTATTTCAACAGTACCTGCTTTGTGCAATGGTTGTGAGAGGACTAAGTAACATTAAGTCTAGAATACTCAGCACGGGCTTGATGGAGATCGTTGAGACACTTCAAAATTCACCAGTAGCTGCCTTGAATTATACATCTCTCTTGAATGAGTTTCAATACATGCATGTATTTAGGACTGGAGAGATGGCTTAGCAGTTAAGGTGCTTGCCTGCAAAGCTAAACGACTGAGGTTTGATTCCCCAGGACCCACTTAAGCCAGATGCACAAGGTGGTGCATACATCTGGAGTTCATTTGCAGTGGCTGGAGGCCATGGCATGCCAATTCTCTTTCTTTCTCTCTATCTCTTTCTCTCTCTCTCTCTTTCTCTGAAATAAATAAATAATAAAATATTCAAAAAACAAAACAAAATTTCTCAGAATAAATCTAAATAATGTAATGAAAAACTTAAAAATAACTGAGAGAAATAAAAAATATATGCATGCATTTATATACCAGATACCATTCCTGGTTTTGTTTTCCTGTCACACTGAGACCCTCGGCTCTGGTTCCACACCACATCCCTTCCTGCTGGAGATGGTTGAGCTACTCACCAGAACGCTGAGTCACGAGAATGTGTTTCCACACAGGGAGAGCTGACAGCCATCACTCTCTCCTGTAGTCCAGATGTGCCGTGCTCTCTTAGAATGATCTCTTCTTCATTTGTAGTTCAGAAAAACTTCCTGTGGGGCAATATATTAAAGCCCTGAAAAATTGGACTAACCACTAGTTTTTCTTATACTGACATCACAATCCCATTCACACTAAAGTGCGATATTTGAACTTGAATGTTGGATAAAGCTAGATTGAGAAAAATTGATGAATTGGTTTTGGCTTAATGTATTTTTGGTTCAACATTCAAAATGTTAACTGTATGCTCATCCACATTTATAGGTCATTAATCCAGAGGGCACCTCATTGGCACTTTGTGTCCCAAGGCTCATTAGCTGTGGCTGGGAAGTACCGCGCCCAGCTGTAAAGGCTACTGTCTTGGTGTGGCCCAGACCTCAGGGGATTGTTGTCCACAGAGGTGATTAAACAAACCTGTGACAATCAGAGGCCCATCCAAATAACAATTTATGAAAAGTTCCCTTAAGACAATAGCTTTTAGCTCTTCCTTCTCTTTTTAGCTTTCCTTAGAGGAAATTAATTTCTGAGATGGATTCAATTATTTATGTATTATATAAACCGTACAGTGGAAATTAAAAGTGTAATGTAGGGCTGGAGAGTTGGCTTAGCAGTTAAGGCATTTTCCTGCAAAGCCAAAGGACCTTGGTTCAATTCTCCAGGACCCACATAAGCCAGATGCATCTGTAGTTTGTTCGCAGTGGCTGGAGGCCCTGGTACGCCCATTCTCACCCTCTCTCTGCCCCTTTCTCTCGCTCAAATAAATAAATAAAAATAAAGTAAAAAAAAAAAGTAACATAAATTTATGTATAAAAACTAATGCTTGGGCTGGGGAGATGGCTTAGTGGTTAAGCGCTTGCCTGGGAAGCTTAGGGACCCTGGTTCGAGGCTCGATTCCCCAGAACCTCTGTTAGTCAGATGCACAAGGGGGCACATGCATCTGGAGTTCATTTGCAGTGGCTGGAGGCCCTGGCACAGCCATTCTCTCTCTCTTTCTCTCTGTCTGTTGCTCTCAAATAAATAAATAAAAATAAAAACAAACAAAAAAAACCTAATACACTATTTGATTTTTAAAATATTTATTTATTTATTTATTTAAGAGAGGGAGAGAGAAAGAAGACACAGAGAGTAAATGAACAGGTATGCTAGGTCTTCCAGCAAACAAACTCCAAATGCATGCACCACCTGTGCATCTGGCTTATGTGGATACTGGGGTATTGAACTTAGGTCTTTATGCTTTGTAGGCAAACACCTTAACCAGTAAGCCATCCTTCCAATCCCATGATTTGATTTTTTTTTGGTGTGTGTGTGTTCAGTGTAACTGAACAAAATTATAAAACAGAGTTTGTTACCTAAGTGTTGCATGGATAGAACTGAAAATATTTGATTTTTAAACATATTTATGAAATGACCATAATTCTTGTTTTATTAAATGCCAGAGTTCTTTCTTTCTTTAAAATGTTTATTTTTTTTTTATTTATTTGAGAGAAAGAGGCTGTGAGAGGGAGACAGTGGGAGAGAGAAATGAAGTGCCACGGCCTCCAGCTACTGCAAGTAAACTCCAGGTGTGCATCTGGGTTATGTGGGTCCTGGGGATTCAAATCTGGGTTTTGGCTTTGTAGACAAGTGCCTTAACCACTAAGTCATCTCCCCAGTCCAAGAGTCTATTTTAATTTAGAACTGAGCTATCCTACCCATGTAATCTGGTTTTTGGTTTTTTTTTTTTTTTTGGTTCTGGGATGGTCTCACATGTGCCTACCAGGAACTCCACCACCGAGCTCTACCTCCCAGCCACACGGCTTTTCCATGAATTTTTTTTTTTTTTCTGCTGCTGGACCGGGATCTTGGGCTTCACCGACTCCATGGTGGTGACCCTGCCATGGCACCCTGACACCCCCCTGGCAAGCTAATCTCGCAAGTATGCATGCTCCGCCCTCCTGTCTGCCCCCCCCCATTCGCTCACTCCTCTTGTGTGTGTGTGTGTGTGTGTGTGTGTGAGAGAGAGAGAGAGAGAGAGAGAGAGAGAGAGAGAGAGAGATAGAGAGAGAGAGAGAGAGAAAGAATTGGCAGGCCAGGGCCTCCAGCTACTGTGATCAACTCCAGATGAGTACGCCCCCTTGCACGCATGTGTTCCACCTTGAATGCTTGTGTCACTGTGTATCTGGCTTATGTGAGACCTAAAGAGTCAAACAGGAGTCCTTGGGCTTTTCAGGCAAGCATTTTAACCACTAAGCCACCTCTCCAGCCCAGGAGCTATTCTTTTTTTTAAATTTTTTTTTTTTAATTTTTAAATTTTTATTAACATTTTCCATGATTATAAAAAAAAAATCCCATGGTAATTCCCTCCCTCCCCCCTGACACTTTCCCCTTTGAAATTCCATTCTCCATCATATTACCTCCCCATTACAATCATTGTACTTACATATATACAATATCAACCTATTAAGTATCCTCCTCCCTTCCTTTCTCTTCCCTTTATGTCTCCTTTTTAACTTACTGGCCTCTGCTACTAAGTATTTTCCTTCTCACGCAGAAGCCCAATCATCTGCAGCTAGGATCCACATATGAGAGAGAACATGTGGCACTTGGCTTTCTGGGCCTGGATTACCTCACTTAGTATAATCCTTTCCAGGTCCATCCATTTTTCCATGAAGTCTTATATGGCATAGCCCAGCTAACATTTTCTTTTTTTTTTTTCCTTTCCAAATTTTTTTTATTAACAACTTCCATGACTATAAAAAATATTCCATGTTAATGCCTTCCCTCCTCCCCCTTTCCCCTTTGAAACTCCATTCTCCATCATATCCCCTCCCACTCTCAATCAGTCTTTCTTTTGTTTTGATGTCATGATCTTTTCCTCCTATTAGGATGGTCTTGTGTAGGTAGTGTCAGGCACTGTGAGGTCATGGATATACAGGCCCCATCTAACATTTTCAGTAAAGGATGGTTTATGCAGATTTTGTCTTTTTTTGTTTGTTTGTTTTTTCGAAGTAGGGACTCTAGCTCAGGCTGACCTGGAATTCATTATGTAGTGTCAGATTGGCCTCAGACTCATGGTGATCCTCCTACCTCTGCCTCCCAAATGCTGGGACTAAAGGTGTGTGCCACCATGCCTGGCAGGTTTGGGCTTTTAACTGATACTTACACAGTAGAAAGGTTAAACCATAGCCAATGCTAAGAAAAATTCTGACACCTGATACAGAGTAGCTTAGAAGGAACTGACTCACTATAATTTAAAATGTACTTCCTGAGAGCCACTTTCCTCTATGACATGTGGTGATATTTTTCAAGAAGGAACCCAAGCAGTTACTTTAGAGACCAGTGACCTTCTGTTCACACAAGCTTCTGCATAGCTGAGGAGTTTTACATCAAACTGACAAACATGTATGGAGGCAAGAAGTGGAAGTGTATGCCTATAATTCCAGCGTTCGGGAGGGTAAGGCAAAAGGATCACAAATTAAAGGCCATCTTTGGCTACATAACAAGACCCTATCTCAAAAACTTAAATTCAGAAAGAACTAGAAAAACCCACCTCCTAAAAAGCAGTTAAAATGGAATCAAAGACTTCAACAAAAGGAAAAAAAGTTAATTGAGTGTATGAGAGCCAATGGGAAGGATGGAAAGCCTCCTTCTGGAGCATAAATAGTCCATGAGATCTTTTAAAACATTTTTACTGACAATTTCCATAATTGTAGCAGACAGTTTCAGGTTTGCTGAAATGAACTTCCAGACCAGGCACAGTTATGGAGGAAGGGATATTTATTGAAGCCTACAGATCCAGAGGAAGTTAATAAATGGCAGAAGAAGCTGGTCTGCCTTCACAGGATCAAGCAGAGAGAGAGAAGTACAAGCCAAAAGCCAAAAAGCCACACAGCACACTCCAGGAACTCCAGCTAGGCACACTTTGTATATCTTTAGATTGAAATCTGAAACCCACCACCACACTTAAGATCACCCAGTGACACTGCCTCCAGCCAGGTGGCTACAGATGCAAACTACAAACAAACAACTGAATATATTGGGGGCCATCTATTCTATTCAAACCACCACAATAATTATAGACAATCAATCATGGTAATTCCCTCCCCCAACATTCTTCTTCACAACTCCATTCTCCACCATATCCTCTCCCCTTCTAATCAGTCTCTATTTATTTATTTTTATTTTTTTTTTGAGGTAGTGTCTCACTGTAATACAGGCTGACCTGGAATTCACTATGTATCTCAGGGTGGCCTTGAACTCATGAGTGATGGGATTAAAGGCATGTGCCATCACGCCCAGCACTTTTCTTATTTTTATGCCATATCTTTTCCTCCTATTATGATGGTCTTATGTAGGTAGTGTCAGGCATTGTGAGGTCATGGGTATCCAGGCCATTTTGTGTCTGAAAGAGTGCATTGTAAGGAGCCATAATCTTCCTTTGGCTGTTAAGTTCTTTCCGCCATCTCTTCCACAATGGACGCTGAGCCTTGGAAGGTGTGATAGAGATGTGTCAGTGCTGAGCACTCCTCTGTCACTTCTCAGCACCATGGTGACACGATGGGAACTGTCCACATTTACACTCCAGCCAACAGGACAGGGAGGGAGGAAAGTGAGAGCAAGTCTGTTCCCACTGCAGAGGAGGACCCAGCCGTGGGAGCCATCACTGCCTTGGCCCTGGGCTGGTGGAGGCCGGGGTAGGAATGCAGTTTGCAGCATGGCCGCCGTATGTCCAGCTAAGGCTTGAGGCAGAGGTGGGATGTGCAGAGCCTATGCAGCCCTCATCATGCCAACGAAACTGAGCTGCATTTCCCATAAAATTACAGGACAAGAGGCAAAATGACACCCCATATTACACTTTCACCTTAGAGTAGGAGCCTGTTTGAAATCTTTCAAATTTTTCAAAAATACTTTTATTTATTTGCAAGGAGAGAGAGATTGAGAGAGAGAGAGAGGAGAAAGAGAGAATGGGTGCAACAGGGCTTCCATTTGCTGCAAACAAACTCCAGATACATGTGCCAGTTGGTGTATTTGGCCTTATGTGGGTACTGGGGAATTTAACTGGGGTCGTTCGGCTTTGCAGACAAGCACTTTAACCACTGAGACATGTCTCTAAGAATCATACTTTCACATATCTTTTTATAGTAAGTATCATATTTCATTATTATTTTAGTATATTATTGTTTTTTAGGCACACATAGTATTTTATGTACCTATAAGTATCTCCTATGTATCTGTAATCATTACTGTTCTTTTACAAATTAAAAAATTATATGTAGTACAAATCCTACTACAAGCTGAATGATCAGGAACAATGAATACATTTATATTGGTAAAGATGAGTATTTATTTAGCTTTCTACATTTCATTGTGGCTTATTTTTCCATGAGATACATGATTTTCTTCAACTTCTTTATTCTTGAAAAATTTTTATTTATTTATTTGCAAATAGAAAAATAGAGAAGAGAGGAGAGAATGAGAGAGAGAGAGAGAGAGAGAGAGAGAGAGAGAGAGAGAGAGAGAATGGGCACGCCAGGACTTCTAGCTGCTACAAACAAACTCTAGATGCATGTGCCACTGTACATCTGGCTTTAAGTGGGTCCTGGAGAGTTGAATCTGGGTCATTGGCCTTTGCAGGCAGGTGCCTTAATCACTGAGAATCTCTTCAGCCCCTTCTCAACATTTTTTAATGCACAGTATCCTCTTCACTGCGTTCTTCACATCTTTGTTTCTCAAGGTGTAGATCAGAGGGTTAAGGCTGGGGGTGACAATTGTGTAAAACAGAGTGAAGAACTTTCCCTCATCTTGGGATGTGGTTTTCTGTGGCTTCATGTACATATAAATGACTGTCCCATAAAACAGAGTTACTACTGTGAGGTGGGAACCACATGTATTAAGGACCTTTTTCCACCTTGCTGCTGACTTAATTCTCATTACAGCTTGAGTGATGACTCCATATGAGATGAGAATTAGTGACAGAGGCATTAGGAGAAGTATAACTCCAAGGGCAAAGACGACAACCTCCATGACTCTGGAATAGACACAGGCCATCTTAATCAATGCTGGCATTTCACAGAAAAAATTGTCTACTTCCCGGTGCCCACATCTTGGCAACTTCAAAGTCAAGGAGCAAAGAATTAAGGCACTGCCAAGACCACCCAGCCAGGCCGAGAGCACCATCTTTTGGCAAAGCTCAGGGTGCATGATGACCGTGTAGTGAAGGGGCTGACAGACAGCTACATAGCGGTCATAGGCCATCACTGCCAGCAGGAGACACTCCGTGGCCCCCAGGTCCAGGGCAAAGAAGAACTGGAGCACACACCCTCCAAATGTGATGGTCTTCTGTGGACCCCAGAGGTTTACCAGCATCTGGGGGACGATGCTAGTGGTGTAGCAGAGGTCCAGGAAGGACAAGTTCGATAAGAAGAAGTACATGGGCGTGTGGAGATGCGCGTCTAGATAGGACAGCACGATGATGGTTGTGTTTCCTAGCAGAGTCACAAGGTAGAAGAGGAAGACGACCGCGGAGATGACTCTCTCCAGCTGCGGCCGACTAGAGAACCCCAGAAGGATGAAGTCTGTTCCAGAGCTTCCATTGCTTGTTTCCATCACTTCCTGTGAAAGCCAGGGGGCTGTGTCATGGTCATTGAAAATGTATTCAACCTTAGATAGACCTGCCAATCTCTGACACTTTCTGGGCCATGTTGATAAATATCTGGTGTTCAAATTCCAGTTTTCCCATATTTACTTAAAGCCAAAGTGATTGTATAATAATGTAATAAGGCTATTGCTGTATACTGTATATCATTGAAAAGGGTTGACATTCCATTGTGTAAATGTCAGTTAGATATGAAAATACTATAAAATTTTCATAGAGAAAGAAGAAAATTTTAGTAACAACTTGTATGAGGATGATATGTTGGTTTTTTTTTTTTAAATATAAATGTGTATGTAATGGAGTATCCAGTTTTTTGTGGAGCAATGTCAGCTCATTAATCATTAAGCCATTTCTCCCTAGCCCTTTGTTAGCTTCTGGAGAAGCTCACGTGTGACCTGCACCTTGGTAGAATAAGATATATTCAAGATTTTCTTCCCAAACTATGATAGTTAACATTTGATTGTGATAAATCTTTTCTTTATCAAAGGAGCTGAACTTTAAGTGAAAAGTTAAGTGTGCCAGGCCTGGTGGTTGTTGTATGCCTTTGATCCCAGTACTTGGGAGGCATAGGTAGGAGGATTTTTGTGAGTTCGAGGCCAACCTGAGACTACACAGTGAATTCTAGGTCAGCCAGGGCTAGAGTGAGACCCTACCTCCAAAAACAAAAACAAAACAAACAAACAAATGAAAAGGTATAATTTTGGTGTAAACTTCACCATGCTATGACAGAATCACTTTTCATATTCGTTTTGGAATGTCTATGTCCCTCATCAGGATCGAGATTGTTGTTATTGTATCAATTTTTTTTGTTTCCAAACTATGCAGACATTATTGTTATTAGTGTGTCCTTGATTGCCACCATATTAAATATTCTTTCTTGCCAACTTTTATGTGCAAGTATGGAAACTATTCTTGAATACCTTTACTGTGTGATATTACACCATCTATGTAACTTCACAGATTTTTGCAGAGTAAGTAAATACTCTCAGTGCCTCTTGTCCACCCCAGACACAGGAATGGCCCTTTCCCAGGCCGTTCCTCAGAGATAGCCAGGCAGGCAATTCGAAGAAAAGGCAGTTTGCTGGAGAGCCTTGTCTTCAATGGAATTTACCACTGGAGTATTTTTTTCTTTCTTTCTTTCTTTCTTTCTTTCTTTCTTTCTTTCTTTCTTTCTTTTTTTTTTTTTTTTTTCGAGGTAGGGTCTCACTCTGATCCAGGTTGACCTGGAATTCCCTACATAGACTTAGGATGGCCTTGAATTCATGGTGATCCTCCCAACTCAGCCTCTTGAGTGCTGAGATTAAAGACATGCCCCACCTTGCCTGGCTTACATTGGAGTCTTTTTATGTAAAATACCCAATTTGCCTCAAAAAGATTACAGGAAGGAATGAACATTCATTAATCTTACTATGTCTGAACATTGAAACATCTCATTAAACACATGGAATGGTTACTCAATTATTTTTTGATCATTTAATTATTTAATTTTATTTTTGACTATTGTATACATGTGTATACTATATTTTGATCATTTCACCCCTCACATTACCTCTTGCATCCCTCTGTAGTTGAATATTTATCTATTGTTAATTTAAAAAATATTTCATTTATTTACTTGACAGAGAAAGAAGCAGATAGGGAGACAGAGACTGGGCACAGCAGGGCCTCCAGCTACTGCAATGAACTCCAGACAACTGCTCCACCTTGTGCATCAGGCTTTACGTAGGTACTGGGGAATTGAACCTGGATCCTCTGGCTTTGCCAGCAAGCCCCTTAACCACTAAGTCATCTTTCCAGCCCTCGTTTAATTTTTATGTCAGTGATTTCTGACTGTGCACTTCAGATCTAGGGTGCCCTATGCTTATAATTGTCTTGGGAGCATGAGCAAATTTTCTTTTCTTTTTTTTTTTAATTTTTATTAGCATTTTCCATGATTATAAAAAAATATTCCATGGTAATTCCCTCCCTCCCCCCCACTTTCCCCTTTGAAATTCCATTTGCATGAGCAAATTTTCATTAAAATATGCCAAGATAAATTATCCCAAGTAAGGCATTGTTATGTAAACATCAGTTAGAATATTAACATGCTATAATTATAAAGAAGAAAGTTTTAGTAGCAAGTTGTATGAGGTTGAGATGTAGTGTTTTGGTTGTTTTTTGTTTGTTTTTTTGTGGTAGGGTCTCACTTTAGCACAGGCTGACCTGGAATTCACTGTGTAGTCTCAGAGTGGCCTTGAACTCATGGTGATCCTCCTACCTCTGCCTCCCGAGTGCTAGGATTAAAGGCGTGTGCCACCACGCCCGGCTTTATCTGTAATTCTAATAACATAAACTGGGATTGGGGACATGACTTAATGGTTAAGGCTCTTGCCTGCAAAGTCAAAGGACTCAGGTTTAATTCCCCAAGACCCACATAAGACAGATGTATAAGGTGGCACATGCATCTGGAGTTCATTTGCAGTGGCTGGAGGCCCTAGTGTGCCCATTCTCTCTATCTCTTCATCTCTCTTCTATCTCTCTCTGATTGCAAATAAATAAATACAAATATTAAAAAAATAAACTGAGGGCCAGGCATGTGGTGCACGCCTTTAATCCCAGCCCTCGATAGGCAAATGTAGGAGGATTGCAGTGAGTTCGAGGCCACCCTGAGACTACATAGTGAATCCCAGGTCAGCCTGGGCTAGAGTGAGACTCTACCTCGAGAAACCAAAATAAATAAACAATAATATTAATATAAAAATAAATAAAATAAACTGAGTCTGCCTTCCTCCATATACATATTCCACCTATCCTTTTGGAGATAAATGTTACATTTCCTGCTACTAGTTTTACTGGACGGCTTTGTGCCCAGTTGAAGTGAGGAGATGGCTTTGACAGCCCAGTGCCTTCATCACCAGCCATATTGGCATTTGTTTCATTCTTCAAATGTGTTTTAGAATTTAAAAGCCATAGATTTTAAGGGCAAAGAGACCTCACGCAAAAGCCTTCTGCTAGGAATAGGGATTCTTCCCACAGGACAATAGACAACTTTTATTTGTACAAACTCAGTGACAAGGAAATCAGTTTTTCTGTAGTCACTGTCACTTACCCGTATTGGACTAAAACATCCCTAATTGGCACCACCCAGGCTCAGGCTTGGTCTGTGTATTCTGAAAGAAACACGAATGGTCAACTCACCTAACCTCCACGTCTCAGAACAGTTTTACTAAGACACAGTTGAGGCCCCACCAACTAACAAAAAGCACAAGGGTGGCTAGGAGTGACCAGTACCATAACTCCCCCTCATTATGAAACAATTGCCGTGGCTGGAGAATGGTTCAGTGGTTAAGTCTCTTGCCTACAGAGCCCACGGAACCAGGTGGTCCGATTCTGCAGTCCCCACAAGGGCCAGATGCACAAGGTGGCCCATGTATCTGGAGTTCATTTGCAGTAACTAGGGGCCCTGGCATTCCCGTCCTCACTATTTCCATCGATCTTTCTCTCTCAACGAAATGAAAAATAAATAATCAATTGTCTGTGTCTCTTCTCACTCTACTTGGAAATAAATACATAAAAATAGTTTTAAAATTATGGGGGGCTGGAGAGATGGTTCAGTGGTTAATGCGCTTGTCCCAGGCAAAGCTGGATCACAATGTGGCTGGCATGTGACCTGGAGTTCATTTCTACTGCCTGGAGGCTCTGGCGTGCCCCATTCTGCCTATCTGTCTCTCTCTCTGCTTGCAAACAAATAAAAATATTTTTAAAGTAAACAATTTAGATACCCACCAACTAACAAAAAAACACTCGTGTGGCCAGGCAAGATGGTGCACACTTTTAATCCCAGCACTTGGGAGGCAGAGATAGGAGGGTCGTCATGAGTTCAAGGCCATTCTGGGACTACATAGTGAATTTCAGGTCAGCCTGGCCTAGAGTGAGACCCTACCTAGGAAAAAAAAAAAAAAAAAACGTGTGGTGAGATAAAGTCAGATGCAACAAGGCTCATGTGTCTGCATTTCATATGCAGTGGCCGGGGGTCCTGGCTTGCCCATGATCTCTTTCTTTCTTAGTCTCTTCCTCTCACTTTCTTTCTCTCACAAGTGAACACATAAAAATCTATCTAAGATATTGGATATCTTTTAAGTTTCTTTGACTGCTCAAATCTATCTTCTCTCTCCATACAAACCACACTAGTAGGGTGCCTCAGGCCGCATGACCTTGAACTTTCATGCTTTCTTGACCTCTCTCCATTGACATCATGGTCCATCCTGGCCTCACATTAGTGAGGTCTAAGAGACACTGCCCTGTGGATGTGCAGTCTCATGTAGGAGAACCATGGGCACCTGCGATGTGCACACTTTTTCTAAGACATAGCCTGGTGATTTTAGGTGTAAAACACATACATTGGCTCTGCACTAACTTTGTGTTACATAAGTCCCTGAAATTCTTTTTATTTGGGGTAGGTTCTCACTGTAGCTCAGGCTGACCAATAATTCACTATGTAGTCTCAGGGTGGCCTCCAACTCATGGTGATCCTGCTACCTCTGCCTCCTGAGTGATGGGATTAATGTCATGCTCCACCATGCCTTGATATCCCTGGAATTCTATTTTTATATTTTTATTTGTTTGAGAGAGAAAAAGAGGGAGAGAGAGAAAGAATAAGCACATCAGGGCCTCCTGCCCATGAATTCTAGACACATGTGCCACTTTGTGTGTCTGGTTTTACATGGGTACTGGCAAATTGAACCCAGGCTATCACGCTTTGCAAGCAAACACCTTTAACCACTGAACCATCTCTCCAGCCCCAAGGCCCTGGTATTCTTATTAGTAACATTTCCCCAGGCAGAATGCTGTCCATTCAAATACAGAACTTTCCATTTTATGTGTTAACATTTCACATTTTGATTTAAGTCTCTGGTATCTATGGTGAGTGTTGTTTTAACTTCAATTTGAAAATGAGTGTGAAATGAAAAGTGAGACTTAGACCCAATGGAGCTAAAGAAATAGATGGTAAAATGAGGTATGCTATATCTTAACCCACAACCAGTTTGTCATGTTTTAACACTATGGGAATATTTCAGTTTCCAGAAATAAGTTTACTGAGGTTGGTACATTTTTTTTTTTTTTTTTGGTTTTTCGAGGTAGGGTCTCACTCTGGTCCAGGCTGACCTGGAATTAACTCTGTAGTCTCAGGGTGGCCTTGAACTCACGGCGATCCTCCTACCTCTGCCTCCCGAGTGCTGGGATTAAAGGCGTGCGCCACCACGCCCGGCAGGTTGGTACATTTTAAGACAAATGGATCAAACATATTTGAGCATAACTTGGTATACATGATTTGATATGAAGAGAAAATTTGAAATGTAAAATTTAAAAACTGCTTCAGGGCTAGAGAGATGGCTCAACAAAACCTAATGACCAGAGTTTGATTCCCCAGTGCCCACGTACAGCCAGATGCACAGAAAGGGCGCATGCATCTGGACTTCATTTGCAGTGCTGGGGGCCCTGGTGTGCTCATTCTCTCTGTGCTTGCAAATAAGTAAATAAATTAATAAATACATTAAAACTGCTTGAATATTAAAAACATGTTAAATGGACTATTTATTGATAATAAAACAAGAGTATATTGCTGGAAAGTCTAAACAGAAAATGGTAAGATTCAAAGAGTTACGACTCTGGATTCATAGAACCTGTGTGTTTTTACCACGGATCTCTGCCATTTTCTTACCATGTGAACGCGAGCCAGGCCATCGTCTTCCCTAAGCCCCACTCTCCTCACCTGTGGTTATTTCAACAGTACCTGCTTTGTGCAATGGTTGTGGGAGGACTAAGTAACATTAAGTCTAGAATACTCAGCACAGGCTTGACAGAGATTGTTGAGACACTTCAAAATCTACCAGCGATTGCTTTGAATTTTATGTCTCCCTCCTGAGCAGCATTTTTATATATATGCATGCATTTACACACCAGACACTGTGACTGGTTTTGTTTTCCTGTCACACTGAGACCCTTGGCTCTGATTTCACACCCATCCCTTCCTGTTGGAGATGGTCAGGATACTCACCAGAGCACTGAGTCACGAGAATGTGTTTCCACACAGGGAGAGCTCACAGCCATGTGTTCTAATGTAGTCCAGATGTTTTCGTGGTCTCTTAGAATGATCTTTTCCTCATTTATAATTCAGAAAAACTTCCTGTGGGACAATACATTAAAGCACTGAGAAACTGGACTAACCACCAGTTTTTCTTATACTGACATTACAATCCCATTCACACTAAAGTGTGATATTTGAACTAAAATTTAGTACAAGCCTGTGCCTTGAATGTTGGATAAAGCTAGATGTGGAAACGATGGAGAACAATTGATGAATTGGTTTTGGCTTAATGTATTTTTGGTTCAACATTTTTAAATGTTAATTGTATGCTCATCCACATTTATAGGTCATTAAACCAGAGGGCACCTCGTTGGCACTTTGTGTTCCAAGGCTCATTAGCTGTGGCTGGGAAGTACTGTGCCCCGGTCTAAAGGCTACTGTCTTGGTCTAGACCTCGGGGATTGGCGTCCACAGAGGTGATTAAAGAAACCTGTGACAATCAGAGGCCCATCTAAATAACAATTTATGAAAAGTTGCTTTAAGACAATGGTTTTCATCTCTTCCTTTTTTTTTTCTTCCTTTTTTTTTTAGAGAGAGAGAGAGAGAGAAAGAGAGAGAGCGAGTGAGAGAAAGGCCGAGGAGGAAAGGAGAGAGAGGGAGAGAGAATTAGCCATCAGGGTCTCAGCCACTGCAATCCAACCTCAGATGCTTGAGTCACCTAGTGGGCTTATGCAGCCTTATGATTGCCTCACCTTTGTGCATCTGGCCTACATGGGATCTAGAGAGTCAAACACGGGTCTGTCAGCTTCACAGGCAAGTGCCTTAACCACTAAGTCATCTCTCCAGCATATCCCCTGTTTTGTTTTGTTTTTTTTTAATTTGGTTTTTCGAGGTAGGATCTCACTCTAGCCCAGGCTGACCCAGACTTCACTATGTAGTCTCAGGGTGGCCTTGAACTCATGGTGATCCACCTCCTCTGCCTCCTGAGTGCTGGAATTAAAGGCATATGCCACCACAAGTGACTTTTTCCTTCTTTCTTTCTTTATTTTTCTTTTTTTTTTTTTTTTTGAGGCAAGCCAAACAGAATGGCCTTTTTTTTTTTATGCACAAGAGAGAAATAATTGGCATGCCAGGGACTTCAGCCACTGCAATCAAAATCCAGATGTGTGTGCCCACTTGTGCATCATCGTGCATCTGGCTTATGTGGGAACTGGAGAGTAGAACATGAGTCTTTAGGCTTTGCAGGCAAGCACCTTAACTGCTAAGCCATCTGTCCAGCCCTAGTATTTTTATTTTCATTTATTTTTTATTTTTTGGTTTTTTGAGGTAGGGTCTCACTCTAGCCCAGGCTGACCTGGAATTCACTATGTAGTCTCAGGGTGGCCTCGAACTCTTGGCAGTCCTCCTACCTCTGCCTCCCAAGTGCTGGAATTAAAGGCATGCACCATCATGCCTGGTTTATTTTTGTTGTATCTTTGAAGGAGGGTCTTGCTCTAGTCCAGGCTGACCTGGAATTCACTATGTAGTCTCATGTTGACCTTGTACTCACAATGATCCTCCTACCTCTGCCCTCCAAGTGCTGGGATTAAAAATGTGTGCCACCACACCTGGCTCCTTCTCTTTTTAGATTTCTTCAGTGCAAATTAATTTTTGAGATGGATTTAATTATTTACATATTATACTAACATTAAGTTGAAAATTGTAAATGTAATATAATTCTATGTGTAAAAACTAACACACTATTTGATTTTTTTATTTAGTGGATAATTTATCAAGGTGGAGAGTTTATGATCTGAGGGTACATTTATAGGACTGAAAATACTTGATTTTTAAGCATATTTATAAACTGACTATAATTGGTATTTCAATTATAGTGTCATCCTAGTTCCTTTTTTTTTGTTGTTGTTGTTGTTGTTTTTTCAAGTTAGGGTCTAACTACAGCCCAGGATGACTTGAATTCTTTATGTAGTTTTAGGGTGGCCTTGAACTCATGGTGATCCTCCTACCTCTGCCTCTTGAGTGCTGGGATTAAAGGCGTGTGCCACAATGCCCGGCTCCTAATTCTATTTTCAATCAATTAAAGGTGATAAATGAACAGTCCTGGGGCTATCCTGGATTCAAGGGCTTGAAACTTACCTGTAGCCTAGAGCCTGTCATTCTTCTCTTTTCCTGCCTTACTCTTAGGGTGATCATGATCTTCAATCATAGTCATTATATACTCACTTTAAGAAATAAAATAGGACTAGGGGAGGGAGAGCATTATCATGGGATATTTTTTATAATCATGGAAGTTGTTAATAAAAAAATTTTGAAAAGGAAAAAAAAAATAAAATAGGACTAGAGAGGTGGTTCAGTGGATAAGGCACTTGCCTGCAAAGCCTAACTACCCAGGTTTGATTCCCTAGTCTCAGGTAAAGTCAGATCCAGTGGTGCATGCATCTGGAGTGCACTTCCAGTAGCAGGAGGCCTTGGTGCACCACTATAAAAAAAGAAGTAAATGTAGATCTTAATCCTCATTCCCATGTAATATTTGAACAGTATGTATCCTAAAGTTTACTTGTTTGTAACCTTATGCAAAGAGCTCAAATAGTTTGTCATTTTTTTTTTTTTGGTATCTTTCTTGTGCAGCATAATTTTTAAAATATTTTTTGTTTATTTTTATTTATTTGAAAGTGAGAGAGAGAGAGAGAAAGAGGGCATGACAGGGCCTCCAGCCATTGCAAACGAACTCCAGATGTGTGCACCCCCTTGTGCATCTGGCTAACATGGGCCCTGGGGAATGGAGCCTTGAACCAGGGTCCTTAGGCTTCACAGGCAAGCGCTTAACCACTAAGCCATCTCTCCAGCCCAACAGCATAGTATTTTTTTCTAAGGTTTTTTCAATACATTTTGTATTGCGGTGGTTCACATTCCATTGTGTAGACACATTGTGACAATTTGTTTACTTGTTCATCAACATTTCAGCCAATTAGATTTTTTTTTCTTTTCTTTCAGAGAGAGTGAGACAGAGAGGGAGAATTGGCATGCCAGGGCCTCAGCCACTACGATCAAAAGCCAGATGCTTGTGCCACCTCACCTTTGTGCATCTGGCTTACATGGGATCTGGAGACAGCATTTTCTGTGGGGCCAGAAAAGCGCTCATAAATTCCTTTAGCCTGCTTTTGTCATGGGATGTTATTCTTTCTCCTTCAATTATGAGACAATTTAGCTGCATATAGCAGTTGACAGCACTGGTCTTTCAATACTTGAAATATAACATTCCAGGCTCTTCTGTCTTTTAGGGTTTCCACTAATGAATTAGCTTCTGTTTTTGTTTTTTTTTTTGTTTGTTTTTTTTGACAACTTCCATAATTGTGAACAATATCCTGTGGCAATCCCCTCCCTCCCCTCCACTTTCCTCTTAAATGCTCCATTCTCCATCATATCCCCCCCTCCTCATCTCAATCAGTCTCTCTCTTATTTTGATGTCATCATCTTTTCCTCCTATTATGATGGTCTTGTGTAGGTAGTGTCAGGCACTGTGAGGTCATGGATATCCAGGCTATTTTGTGTCTGGAGGAGCATGTTGTAAGGAGTCCTACCCTTCCTTTGACTCTTACTGTAGCAGACAGCTTCAAGTTCGCTGAGATGAACTTCCAGACCAGGCACAGTTATGGAGGAAGGGCTTTATTGAAGCTTACAGATCCAGGGGAAGTTCCATAATGGCAAAAGAAGCTGGCCTTCCTTCACAGGACCAAGCAGAGAGAGAGAATAAGTACAAGTCTAAAGGTCAAAAGCCACACAGAACACTTCAGGAACTCCAGCTAGGCACACTTTGCATATCTTCAGATTGAAATCTGAAACCCACTACCACACCTTAAGATCACCCAGTGACACTGCCTCCAGCTAGGTAGCCAGCAGATGCAAACTACAAACAACAAAGAACTGAATATATTGGGGGCCATCTATTCTATTCAAACCGCCACACTTACATTCTTTCTGCCACCTCTTCTGCAATGGACCCTGAGCCTTGGAAGGTGTGATAGAGATATTTCAGTGCTGAGCACTCCTCTGTTACTTCTTCTCAGCAACCTGGTGCCTTCTGAGTCATCCCAAGGTCACTGCCATCTGAAAAGAGAAGCTTCTCTAACCAAAAGTGAGAGTAGCATTAATATATGGTTATGAACATTAAGAGAAGTGCTTTCTGGGCTGGTTGGTGAGCACAGTATGTACATTTAGCCATATACCAGCAGATGTTACACCCCTAGGGCTCATGAGTACCCTGTTGTAGGTTTTCAGTATCAGGGATGTATTCCCTCCCATGGAATGGGCCTCCAGTCAAATTAGAGGATGGTTGGTTTCCCCCATAACAGACATGCCACTAGTGCACCTGTTGGCTCATTTGGCCTGGCTGGCCAAATATAAGGCTTGCAGTGTCCACTGCTGAGTATCTTCACTGGTGATTTCTCTCTCTCCCATTGAACTGCATGCAGCATGGCTGTTTCCAGCTTTCTGTCAGCTGGTCTACACAGAGGAGGTTTTCAGCTCAGCTCCAGCAGGATTTCTCAGTGACCTTGCAGCCCAAGTATGTGGAATCTTCAGCAATAGGGTCTTATTATCTATTCCTGGTAGGAAACCAAATGGCTTGGCAATGGCCTGTAATGTTTTGGGGGCATCAGGGACCTTCCTGGCCAACAACTCACTAAAAGGTACTCATCCCTGGCACTGAAAATTTTCTAGAAATAATCTATGGCTTCTGAGTGTTCCATTGCCCAAAAATGTAGGTTTCCATATGACTTAGTTATCTCCTCTTAGATTGTGATTAGCCCTCTCTTCACCTTTCTTTTACTCAATCTCTTCCCCTGACTTCAATTAGGCCTTTTCATCCACATTAATCTGTTCTTCTACTTACATATATTCAATACCATCTTATTAAGTACCCTCTCTCCCCCTTTCTATTCCCATTATATCTCCTTTATAACTTACTGGCCTCTGCTACTGAGTTCTATTCCTGCTCACATAGAAATCCAATCATTTGTATATGTGGGTTTTTATGTGATGGATGTGTCTCTCTTATAGCTTTCAGTCATTTTCCTTTGTTTTGTGTATTCAGTATTTTGACTATTCTTTTCTCTTTCATTCTCTCTCTTAGATTTTTCGAGGCAGGATCTCACTCTAGCCCAGGCTGACCTGGATCACACTCTGTAGTCCCAGGCTGGTCTAGAACTCACAATGACCCTTCTACCTTAGCCTTCCATGCTTGGATTAAAGGTGTGTTATCTTTATTTCTTTTAATTTTATCCAGTTTTAAATATTTTTAATATCTAATTTTGGGGTTGTTTTTGAGGTAGGGTCTCATTCTAGCTCAGGATGAATTCTACCCCTCCAGCCAGGCTACTCACATTCCTGGAAAGCTACACTGGGGCCAGCAGCTTTCGTTAGCAGCCATCTTGTGGTCCCGGCATCTCCAGTGCAATCCACAGCTCATCCTCATGGCTCCATTGGGTCTCCATGCAGGCATCCAGCAAACCTGCTTCACAGTGCCCATGGTTCTTTCCAAAACACAAGACCATGTTTCAAACTCAATGACCCTTTCTCTCCTGCATTTCTTATACTCCACAATACCAGGTAGGGTGCCAATTTGTTAATCCCAGGGGGGAATAAAGCAGACTTTGAAGAACAGGGCACTCCTTGAGCATTCAAGCCCCTTCAAAAATGTCTACATTCATCCTGTTGCCCCAGTGCAGGTCAGCTGATCCAATCTGAAAGGTTATAATCTCTCAAAATTTGCAGGTGAATGGGTAGCAGTTTAGGCCCAAAGATTTCATTTTTTTATGTGTCATATCCCACTGCTCACACTGGTTCACTTCTATGCAATGCAACTCCACACAACTTCTCTCAGGACACAGGCCATAACAGCAAGCCTCTCAAACTGCTTCTAGCCCAGTCCAAGCAAAGCTCCTTCTCACTCTCATAAGCCAAACCTCACACTCCATAGTTCTTACTGCATTCAGGTCTTTCAACTCTGACCAGAATAGTCCATCAGGCTGTACTTCCAGCACTGCAAGGCATCTCTTAAGCCAAAGGTTTCAAATCCTTCCACATTCCTCTGGAAAATCAGCTCCAAAAGGACAAAACCACACAGGTGTCTAGCAGAAACCCTATTCCTGATACCACTTTACTGTTGCAGTCAGGTTTGCATTGCTGGCAGAAATCACCCAACCAAGAGCAGCTTGTGGGAAAAATGAGGTTTATTTTGGCTTACAGGCTCAAGGGGAAGCTCCATGATGGCAGGGAAAATGATGACATGAGCAGAGGATGGACATCACCCCCTGGCCAACATAAGGTGGGCAACAGGAGAGTGTGCCAAACATTAGCAAGTGGGAACTGGCTATAACACCCATAAGGCTGGCCCCAACAATACACTACTTCCAGAAGATGTTAATTACCCAATCTCCATCAGCTATGAACCTAGCATTCTGAACACCTAAGTTTATGGGGGACGCCTGAATCAAACCACAACACCATCTCTCCAGCCCCCTCCTTCCTCTTTCTTAATAAGCAGACTGTACTTCTATTTTCTTAATAAAGAAAGGTGGCTGTCTATCATGGCTCATGTCTTTAATTCCAGCACTTAAGAAGCCAAGGTAGGATGATTGCCATGAATTCAAGGCCACCCTGAGACTACATAATGAATTCCCAGTCACTCTGGGCTAGAGAAAGACACTACCTTGAAAAACAAAACAAAAAGAAAAAGAAAAGGTGGAGGAAGGAGAGAAGTCTCAGTAGTTAAGACACTTGCCAGCACAGCCAAAGGACCTAGGTTCCATTCTCCAGTACCCACGTAAGGCCAGATGCACAGGAGTTCATTTGCAATGGCTAGAGGCTCTGGTGCACCCATTCACTCTCTCTTTCTCTCCTTCTCTCTCCCTCTTAGATAAAGAAATACATAAAGATCTGAAGATCATTTGCAGAGGCAGGAGACCCTGGTGCTTCCATTTTCCCTCTTTTTCTCCTCTCTCCCTCTTAGATAAAGAAATAAATAAACAGAGAGAAGGTTTCTCCCGCGGAGGAGGAGCGCTCTCTGCAGCGGGGCTCCTGCCCCTCCTTCTTACTCTCACCTGTGCTTCAGGGCTTGTTCTCTTTCGCATGGTCGATGCTGGGAACCACCCACGTTCACACTCCAGCCGAGGGGAGGAAGGAAGGAAGGTGAGAACAAGTCTGCTCCCACTACAGAGGAGGACCCAGCCGTGGGAGCTATCACTGCCTTGGCCCTGGGCTGGTAGAGGCCCGGGTAGGAATGCAGTTTGCAGCATGGCCGCCGTATGTCCAGCTAAGGCTTGAGGCAGAGGTGGGATGTGTGCAGAGCCTATGCAGCCCTCATCATGCCAACGAAACTGAGTTGCATTTCTCATAAAATTACAGGATAAGAGGCAAAATGACACCCCATATTACATTTTCACCTTAGAGTAGCATTTGAAATCTTTCATATTTTCCAAAAGTATTTTTATTTGCAAAAAGAGAGAGGAGAAAGACAGAAAATGGGCACAACAGGGACTCCATTAGCTGCAAACAAACTCCAGATGCATGTGCTTTTGTGTCTCTAGCTTTATGTGGGTACTGGGGAATTTAACTGGGATCGTTAGGGTTTGTAGGCAAACACTTTAACCATTGAGACATGTCTCCAGGAATCATACTTTCACTTATCTTTTTATAGTAAGTATCATATTTCATTATTTTTTTATAACATGTGATTAGTATATTATTGCTTTTTAGGTGTACATATGGTATTTTATCTACCTATAAATACCTCCTATGTATATATAGCCATTACTGTTCTTTTACACATTAAAAAATTATATGTAGTACAGATCCTACTACATTTTGAATATAGCATGAATGATCAGGAACAATAAATACATTTACATTGGTAGAGATCAGTACTTACTTAGCTTTCTACATTTCATTCTGGCTTATTTTTCTATGGAATAAATGATATTCTTCAATTATCAAAATTCTATAAAAAATTTTATCTATTTATTTGCAATCAGAGAAAGATAGAGAGTAGAGAGAGAGAAAGAGGGAGCATGGACATGCCAAGACCTCCAGCTGCTGCAAACAAACTTCAGGTGCATGAGCTACTGTGTATCTGGCTTTAAATGGGTCCTGGAGAACTGAACTCAGGTCATTAGGATTTGAAGGCAAGCACCCTAAAGACAGACATCTCTCCAGTCCCTTCTCAACATTTTTTGTTTTGTTTTGTTTTTTCAAGGTAGGGTCTCATGGTAGCCGAGGCTGACCTGAAATTCACTATGTAATCTCAGGGTGGCCTTGAACTGACAGTGGTCCGCCTACCTCTGCCTCCCAAGTGCTGGGATTAAAGGCATGCACCACCATGCCTGGCTTTTCTCAACATTTTTTAATGCACAGTATTCTCTTCACTGCGTTCTTAACATCTTTGTTTCTCAAGGTGTAGATCAGAGGGTTAAGGCTGGGGGTGACAATTGTGTAAAAGAAAGTGAAGAACTTTCCCTCATCTTGGGATGTGGTTTTCTGTGGCTTCATGTACATATAAATGGCTGTTCCATAAAACAGAGCTACTACTGTGAGGTGGGAACCACATGTATTAAGGACCTTTTTCCACCTTGCTGCTGACTTAATTCTCATTACAGCTTGAGCGATGATGCCATATGAGATGAGAATTAGTGACAGAGGTGTTAGGAGAAATATAACTCCAAGGGCAAAGACGACAATCTCAATGATTCTGGAATAGACACAGGCCATCTTGACCAATGCTGGCATTTCACAGAAAAAATTGTCTACTTCCCGGTGCCCACATCTTGGCAACTTCAAAGTCAAGGGGCAAAGAACCAAGGCACTGCCAAGACCACCCAGCCAGGTCAAGAGCACCATCTTTTGGCAAAGCTCAGGATGCATGATGACCGTGTAGTGAAGGGGCTGACAGACAGCCACGTAGCGGTCATAGGCCATCACTGCCAGCAGGAGACATTCTGTGGCCCCCAGAACCAGGGCAAAGAAGAACTGGAGCACACACCCTCCAAATGTGATGGTCTTCTGTGGACCCCAGAGGTTTACCAGCATCTGGGGGACGATGCTAGTGGTGTAGCAGAGGTCCAGGAAGGACAAGTTCGATAAGAAGAAGTACATGGGCGTGTGGAGATGCGCGTCTAGATAGGACAGCACGATGATGGTTGTGTTTCCTAGCAGAGTCACAAGGTAGAAGAGAAAGACGACCGCGGAGATGACTCTCTCCAGCTGCGGCCGACTGGAGAACCCCAGAAGGATGAAGTCTGTTCCAGAGCTGCCATTGCTGGTTTCCATCACTCCCTGTGAAAGCCGGGGGAGGGGGGGCATGTCATGGTCAATGAAAATGGATTCAGCCTTAGGTAGACCTGCCAATCTCTGACACTTTCCATTTGGGACATGTTGATATATATCTGTTGCTCAAATCCCGGTTTCCCTGTATTTATTTAAAGCCAAAGTGATTGTATAGTAATGTAATAAGGCTATTGCTGTACACTGTAACTTACTGAAAAGGGTTGAAATTCTGTTGTCATGTCACCTGTAAATGACATATCACATGCAAAAAAAACATCATGCATGGATAATAACTAGATCATAATGGATAATAGATTTGAAATGATCTAGGCATTTCTTTCCTAATGGCTCACTCTCCTAAAGAAGTGCCTCCTCGAGAGTCCAAAAGAAGAGTCTCCTCGACCTTGGGATGAGTTGGATGACTCAGAAGGCACCAGGGTGCTGAGAAGTGACAGAGGAGTGCTCAGCACTGAAACATCTCTATCACACCTTGCAAAGCTCAGGGTCCATTGCGGAAGAGGTGGCAGAAAGAATGTAAGAGCCAAAGTAAGGGTAAGACTCCTTACAATGTGCCCCTATAGACACAAAATGGCCTGGATATCCATGACCTCACAGTGCCTGACACTACACACACAAGGCCATCAGAATAGGAGGAAAAGATGATGACATCAAAATGAAAGAGAGACTGATTGAGAGGAGGAAGGATATGATGGAGAGTGGAGTTTCAAATGGGAAAGTGGGGGGAGGTAGGACATTACCATGGGATATTGCTTACAATCATGGAAGTAGTGAATAAATAAATAAAAAATAACTGTCTCCTTGCCTATTCATAAGATCAATGTGGAATAGCAGCCTCCTATGTACAGAAACTGCAAAATAAATTTTGGCAAATGGAAAACTCAAAGCTAACACTCCCAAAAGCAACACCTGTGTGACTAAGACTTCAATGATGGACTACAGTGATTGTGGAGAGGGTAATGTTACCAATCCAGAGCCAATAATATTTTGGGCTATATTAAACTTTTTTTTTTTTTTTTTTTTGGTTTTTCGAGGTAGGGTCTCACTCTGGTCCAGGCTGACCTGGAATTAACTCTGTAGTCTCAGGGTGGCCTTGAACTCATGGCGATCCTCCTACCTCTGCCTCCCGAGTGCTGGGATATTAAACTTTTTAATGGCCAATAATATTATTTCTCTACATGTGACCTGACATCTTTCTGTGACCAACTAAGATATCTATTGCTATAAGTTAAGAAATCCCACAACTTTACTCCCTTCAAGTTAAACCTATCCTGTCTCTGACATTTACTTCATTCCTCTGATTATGATAATGCTCACCCTGTCTTTTTGGCCTTTGTATACTCAGACACCTCACTGAATTCCTCCTGGACAGAATACATCCCTTCACTGCACAGTGAGTCACTGTATTCTTCATGGTCACTGAACATCCAACTGCCACAGGACTGCATGGGACACCCTGAGAGATCTAGGGACCCTCCCGCAGCTTGAAGAAGTTGGAATGCAAGTCTTTGTCCGTAGTCCCAGCCCATGCAGCCCTCTACAAAATGTCCCACTCACTCCCAGTGCTCTCCAATTTCTTTTATGCTTCCAGAGGCTGGACTAAAGGGTTAATAGGTAATTAAAGAGTTAATAGCTATCCCTAAAGCTTGTGGGCAATAAAGACGTTTGGCACCCTTCCGAGATTGATGGACCCCCCTTAGCCTAGATGGCCTTGAAGGACCAGACACCATCTAACTATCCTCCCTTAGACATTCCTGGCTGAAGAAGCCTGTTCTGAACAGGGTCACAAACAGGTACAATTTTCTTATCAACCACACTTGGCCCAGTCTGTTTTTCTTAGGATCCTCCTTATAAGCTTACACCCTAGCCTGGTCTAGTGCTTCAGCCTTCATCCTGCGGGAAAGCTGAGGCCCCTCACTGTTTCTACCAATAAACAGTCTTGTTTGTAGAGATCAAATCCGGTGTTCTATTTTGCTTTTTTCTTACATTTTCCTTACAGTGAGGAGGCGAGGAGTGTCAAAACTCCCCCTTATCAAGAAAAAATTGACTTTCTTTTTCTCTCTATTTCTCTCTGCTTGCAAATAAATAACTAAAAATATTTTAAAGAGGAAACAATTAATACCCTCACCCACTGACAAAATCCACACAAGTGTAGTGAGATAAAGTCAGATGCACAAAGTGGCTCCTGTGTCTGCATTTCATATGCAGTGACAGGGGGTCCTGGCTTGCATATGGTCTCTTTCTTTCTTTCTTTGTCTCTCCATCTCCTTTCCTTTCTCTCTCAAATGAATACATAAAAATATATCTAAGACATTGGATGTCTTTTAAGTTTCTTTGACTGTTCGAATCTATCTGCTCTCTCCAGACAAACCACGTTAGTAGGGTGCCTCAGGCCGCATGATCTTGAACTTTCATGCTTTCCTGACATCTCTCCACTGACATCATGGTCCGTCCTGGCCTCACGTTAGTGAGGTCCAAGAGACACTGGCCTGTGGATTTGTAGCCTCATGTAGGAGAACCATGGGCACCTGTAACGAGCACACTTTTTCTAAGACATAGCCTGGTGATTTTGGATGAAAAACACTTACATTGGCTCTGCATTAACTTTATGTCATACTCGTTCCTAGAATTCTTTATTTTGTTGTTGATGTTGCTATTTTTTGAGGTCAGGTGTCTCTCTAGATCAGATTGACCTGGAATTCACTATGTAGTCTCAGGGTGACCTTGAACTCATGGTGATCCTCTTACCTCTGTCTCCCAATTGTTGGAATTAAAGATGTGCGCCACCACACCCAGAAGTCCCTGGGATTTATTTTTATTTTTATTTGTTTGAGAGAGAGAGAGAAAAGGAGAGAATGGGCACATCAGCACCCCCTGTCACTGCAAATGAATTCTAGACACATGGGCCACTTTGTGTGTCTGGCTGTACATGAGTAATGGGGAATTGAACCCAGGCTGTCAGGCTTTGCAAGCACATACCTTTAACCACTGAGACATTTCTCCAGCCCCTGAGCCATTTCACCAGCCCCAAGGCTTGGTATTCTTATTAGTAATGTTGCCTCAGGCCAGAATGCTATGAATCTAAAAACTTTTCATTTTATGAGTTAACATTTCACATTTTGATTTAAGCCTTTGGTATAATTGGTGAGTGTTGTTTTAACTTTAATTTGAAAATGTGTGTGAAAGTAAAAATGAGGCTTAGGGGCTGGAGAGATGGCTTAGTGGTTAAGCGCTTGCCTGTGAAGCCTAAGGATCCCGGTTCGAAGCTCGGTTCCCCAGGTCCCACGTTAGCCAGATGCACAAGGGGGCACATGCATCTGGAGTTCGTTTGCAGAGGCTGGAAGCCCTGGCGCGCCCATTCTCTCTCTCTCCCTCTTTATGTCTTTCTCTCTGTGTCTGTTGCTCTCAAATAAATAAATTTTAAAAAATTAAAAAAATTAATTATTAAAAAAATGAGGCTTAGGTCCAATGGCGCTGAAGAAATAAAGGTAAAATGAGGTATGTTACATTTTACCTCAAACCCAGCTTGTCATGTTTTAAAACTATGGGCATATTTCAGTTTCCAGAAGTAAATTTGTCCTTATTGAGATCAGTACATTTTATGACAAATGGACCAAACATATTTGAGCATAACTTGATATACATGATTTGATATGAAGAAAAAATTAGAAATGTAAAATTTAAAAACTGCTTGAGGGCTAGAGAGATGGCTTATCACAATCTAATGACCACCAGGCACGGTGGCACACACCTTTAATCCCAGAACTTGGGAGCTAGAGGTAGGAGGATTGGCATGAGTTCAAGGCTACCTAAGACTACACAGTGAATTCCATGTCAGCCCGAGGTACAGTGAGACCCTACCCGCCCCTCAAAAAAACCCGTAATAACAAGATTTGATTCCCCAGTACCCACATAAAGCCAGATGCACAAAGGGGTGCACGCATCTGGAGTTTATTGGCAGTAGTTAGAAACCTTGGCATGCTCATTTTCTCTCTCTCTGCTTGAAAAAAATGTGTATATAAATATATAAAATAAAAACTGCTTGAATTTTAAAAACATTAAATGGACTATTGATTGTAAAACAAGAATATTGTGCTGTAATGTCTAAACATGAAATAGTAAGACTCTAAGAGTTAGGACTCTGGATTCATAGAACCTGCGAGTCTTTACCACGGATCTCTGCCATTTCCTTACCATGTGAACTCGAGCCAGGTCATCAGCTTTCCTAAGCCCCACTCTCCTCACCTGCAGCTGTTGCAACAGTACCTACTTTGTGCAATGGTTGTGGGAGGACTAAGTAACATAAAGTCGAGAATACTCAGCACAGGCTTGACGGAGATTGTTGAGGCACTTCAAAATCCACCAGCTGCTGCCCTGAATTTTACGACTCCTTCCTGAGCAGCCTTCATATGCATGCATTTATATACCAGATACCATTCCTGGGTTTTTATTTGCATCAGAGGCCCTTGGCCCTGATTCCACCTCTCATCCCTTCCTGTTGGAGATGGTCGAGATACTCACCAGAATGCTGAGTCACGAGAATGTGTTTCCACACAGGGAGAGCTCACAGCCATCACTCTCTCCTGTAGTCCAGATGTGCCATGGTCTCTTAGAATGATCTCTTCTTCATTTGTAGTTCAGAAAAACTTCCTGTGGGGCAATATACTAAAGCCCTGAGAAATTGGACTAACCACCAGTTTTTCTTATACTGACATCACAATCCCATTCACAATCCCATTCACACTGTGCGTTGAATGTTGGGTAAAGCTAGATGTGGAAACGATGGAGAAAAATTGATGGATTGGTTTTGGCTTAATGTATTTTTGGTTCAACATTCAAAATGTTAACTGTATGCTCATCCACATTTATAGGTCATTAAACCAGAGGGTACCTTGTTAGCGCTTTGTGTTCCAAGGCTCATTAGCTGTGGCTGGGAAGTACTGTGCCCCGCTGTAAAGGCTACTGTCTTGGTGTGGCCCAGACCTTGGGGGATTGGCGTCCACAGAGGTGATTAAAGAAACCTGTGACAATCAGAGGCCCATCCAAATAACAATGTATGAAAAGTTCCCTTAAGACAATGGTTTCCATCTCTTCCTTCTCTTTTTACATTTCTGCAGAGGAAATTAATTGCTGAGATGGGTTTAATTATTTATGATTTATATTAACCTTACCTTAACCATTACAAGTGTAACATAAATCTGCATGTAAAAGCTAACACACTATTTGGATTTTTAGTTCAGTGGGTAAACCATCAAACTGGAGAGTTTGTAATCTAAGTGTTGCATGTATAGGACAGAATATATTTAATTTTTAAAAATGTTTATCAGATGACCATAATTCTCATTTCAAGTATAGTGTCATCCTAGTACCATTTTCAATGAATTAATGGTAATAAATGAACACCTTTGAGGCTATCTCCATTGTAGGGCTTGAAACTTACCTGTAGCCTTGAGTTACCTGTCATTCTTCCCTTCTTCCCTTCTTCCTGCCTTACTCTTAAGGGAATCATGACCTCTGCTGGCAGTCATTGTATACTCACTGAAAGATATAAAGTATGCTCAGGAGGCAGAGGTAGGAGGATCCACATGAGTTCGAGGCCACCATGAGACTACATAATGAATTCTAGGTCAGCCTGGACTAGACTGAAACCCTATCACAAAAAATTATGCTAATAGCTTCAACAGTTTATGTACTTTTGGGGATCTATATTTTGTTAATTAACATTTTTATTTTTTAAGATTTCTCCAATACACTTGTATTATTGTGGTTCACATTCCATCGTGTGGATACATTGCAATGATCTGTTCATTTGTGCAGATAGAAATCTGGGTTGGCAGCCTTGATCTTTCAATACTGGAAATACATCATTCCAGGTCGTCTTGTTTTTTAAGGTTTTCACTGAGAAATTAGCTCATATGTTGGGTTTTTATGTGATGAGTGTCTCTCTTGCAGCTTTCAGTCATCTTTCTTTGTTTTTTATATTCAGTATTTTGACTACTCCTTTCTCTTTCTTTCTTTCTTTCTTTCTTTCTTTCTTTCTTTCTTTCTTTCTTTCTTTCTTTCTCTCTTTCTTTCTTTTTTATTAAATAGAAGCTTTTTATGGAGACATCATATGTTGGAACCATCATTTCCACCCCGCTCCCCCACTGCACGGAGGGTCTTTCCCAGTGGGATTACTGGTATTCGCTTTGTGGTTGTGGTTTATGAGCTGTGAGGACAACAGTCAGTGATTTGGGGGGGAAGCGGGCAATGCCTGTGGCTATTCCCTCATGCCCTGTGGCTCTTACAATCTTTCACCTTCTCTTCCACACATTCCCTGTACCATGGTGCATGTGCTCCCAGCCCGTTTTAGCGTTGGGCTCTCAGCACTTCTGGATTTCTGCTTTGGCGCATTTTGGGTCTCCTCTGTCTTCCCCACCCTGGCACAGCTTGTCAGGCTCGCCATGAAAGCGCTCTTGCTCCTCTTTCCAGTTCCTCTGTTTTTCCTGGGTCCTGGTTGATGTGTGAGGAGTGTTTCATCTTCTGCCAGGGAATCAGCTATCTATTTTTGTCTTTTTCACATATTTTGGTTGTCCTCAGTTCTTGCTGCCTTCTGGGAAAGGAAAATAGGTTCTCCAATGGAGAGTGAGATTGGCATTGTTAGCTTTCCCTTAATTTTTTTTTAAACTTATTTAAAAGAGAGAAATAGGGAAGGAGGGAGAGAGAGAGAGCATGAGCCAGGGCCTCCAGCCACTGAAAATGAACATGCGCCCTTTTGTGCATCTGGCTTATGTGGGTCCTAGAGAATCGAACCAGGATCCTCTGGCTTTGCAGGCTAACACCTTAACAGCTAAGCCATCTCTCCAGCTCAACTTTCTCTTTTTTAATAGGTGGTCTCTACTTCTATTGTCTTAAAATAAAGATGGGCTGGAGACATGGTTCAGTGGTTAACGACACTTGCTTGTAAAGGATGACCGCCTGGGCTTCATTCCCAGTACCCACATAAAACCAGTTGCACAAAGTGGCACATACGTCTGGAGATGGTTTGTCCCAGCAGGAGGCTTGGCGTATCTATTGTGTCTCTTCTTTCTTTATCTCTCCCTCTCCGATACATACATACATGCATGCACACATACATATCTACAAAATACACATTTTCTCCCACGGAGGAGGAGCGCTCTCTGCAGCGGGGCTCCTGCGCTTCCTTCTTACTCTCACCTGTGCTTCAGGGCTTGTTCTCTTTCGCATGGTCGATGCTGGGAACCGTCCACGTTCACACTCCAGCCGAGGGGAGGAAGGAAGGAAGGTGAGAGCAAGTCTGTTCCCACTGCAGAGGAGGACCCAGCCTTGGGAGCCATCACTGCCTTGGCCCTGGGCTGGTGGAGGCTGGGGTAGGAATGCAGTTTGCAGCATGGCTGCTATATGTCCAGCTAAGGCTTGAGGCAGATGTAGTATAAAGGCTTACTTAGACTAGGGCATGAAATGGAGTTTCATTTCTCATAAAAGTAACAGGACATGAAGCCAAAAGACACACCTTATAACATTCTTACCTCAGAGTGGTAGACCATGTGAAATATTTAATTTGTTTTTTCCTTTGGTTTCCTGAGGTAGGGTCTCATTCTAGCCCAGGCTGACCTGGAATTCACTATGGAGTCTCAGGGTGGCCTCGAACTCACGGTGATCCTTCTACCTCTCCCTCCCGAGTGCTGGGATTAAAGGCATGCGCCAACACGCTTGGCTAATATTTTTATATCTCCTCTCTCTCTTTTTGTTTTCTCAAGGTAGGCTCTTGCTCTAAATGTGTTATGTTTTGTCTCTCCATAATTATCTTTACATATTTATTCTCATTACTATTAATTTACAAAGTTAAAATTATATGCACTGAAAATTATACTAAATGTTGAATATAGTAAAAATAATCAAGAATAATGAATACATTTATGTTGATAAAGATTAACATTTATTTAGCTTTCTACATTTCATTCTGGCATTTTTTAACATTTTATTTTCATTTTTATTTACTTATTAGAGAAAGAGACAGAGAGAGAGAGAGAATGGGCATGCCAGGGTTGTAGCCACTACAAATGAACTCAAGATGCATGTGTCACCATGTACATCTGGCTTACATGGGACCTGTAGAATCGAACCTGGGTCCATAGGCTTCACGGGCATGTGCCTTAACCACTAAGCCAGCTCTCCAGCCCCTGGTTTCTTTTTCTATGTATACATGTTGTTGTTGTTGTTGTTGTTGTTTTTCCTCTCTCAAAGTCTCTTAGTCCACAGTATTCTCTTCACTGCGTTCTTCACATCTTTGTTTCTCAAGGTGTAGATCAGAGGATTAAGGCTGGGGGTGACAATTGTGTAAAAGAAAGTGAAGAACTTTCCCTCATCTTGGGATGTGGTTTTCTGTGGCTTCATGTACATATAAATGAGTGTCCCATAAAACAGAGTTACTACTGTGAGGTGGGAACCACATGTATTAAGGACCTTTTTCCACCTTGCTGCTGACTTAATTCTCATTACAGCTTGAGCGATGATGCCATATGAGATGAGAATTAGTGACAGAGGTGTTAGGAGAAATATAACTCCAAGGGCAAAGACAACAATCTCAATGACTCTGGGATAGACACAGGCCATCTTGACCAATGCTGGCATTTCACAGAAAAAATTATCTACCTTCCGGCGCCCACATCTTGGCACCTTCAAAGTCAAGGGGCAGACAATTAAGGCACTGCCAAGACCACCCAGCCAGGCCGAGAGCACCATCTTTTGGCAAAGCTCAGGGTGCATGATGACCGTGTAGTGAAGGGGCTGACAGACAGCCGCGTAGCGGTCATAGGCCATCACTGCCAGCAGGAGACACTCCGTGGCCCCCAGGTCCAGGGCAATGAAGAACTGGAGCACACACCCTCCGAATGTGATGGTCTTCTGTGGACCCCAGAGGTTTACCAGCATCTGGGGGACGATGCTAGTGGTGTAGCAGAGGTCCAGGAAGGACAAGTTTGATAAGAAGAAGTACATGGGCGTGTGGAGCTGCGCGTCTAGATAGGACAGCACGATGATGGTTGTGTTTCCTAGCAGAGTCACAAGGTAGAAGAGGAAGACGACCGCGGAGATGACTCTCTCCAGCTGCGGGTGAGTGGAGAACCCCAGAAGGATGAAGTCTGTTCCAGAGCTCCCATTATTTGTTTCCATCACTCCCTGTGAAAGCCAGGGGGCTGTGTCATGGTCAATGAAAATGGATTCAGCCTTGGGTTGACCTGCTAATCTCTGATTTTTGTCATGAGTAACTAAACTCATCTATTTTCACTTTTCTACCTGGGTCATGGTTTAAAATATTTGGTGCTGAACTGCCTTAGATTTCCCATGGTTACTTTCACCCAAAGTGATTCTACAACAATGTGATAAAGGCAATTTCTGTGTACTGTACTTCACTGAGAAGGGTTGACATTCCATATCACTATGGTTCCATCAACCTTGAGTATATGACAAAGCTGTAAAGTCCATTACACAACCGTGCATAGGATGAGGTGCTACACAAAATGTGTTTATATATTTAAGATCACAGCCAGGCGTGGTGGCACACGCCTTTAATCCCAGCACTCGGGAGGCTGAGGTAGGAGGATCCCCGTGAGTTCAAGGCTACCCTGAGACTCCATAGTGAATTCCAAGTCAGCCTGAGCTAGAGGGAGACCCTACCTCAAAAAACAAAACAAAAATCAGGGCCTTGCAGTGTTGCCCGTGCTCGCCTTGAAGTCACAGTCTTCCTGCCTCAGTTAGCCTCTTCAGTATCTTCAGGTGTGGCCTACCATACCCCTCTATATGAGGATATGTTTGAGTTTCCTCCTAAACCATGACACTCAGGGCTTAATTGTGATAAATCTTTCCTTTATCAAAGGAACTAAGCTTTGGGTGAAAAGTTAAATGGTATAATTCTGCGGTAAGTTCCAGCGTCATGTAACAACATCACTTTTCATACTCACGTTGGAATGTCTATGTCCTTCATTAGACTATCACATCACAACCCTTGTTACCAGTAAGACTGTTATTATTGTTATTGTATCACTTTTGATGCCCCCACTATATAGCCTTTCTTTTTTATTGGTGTGTCTTTCGTTGCCATGACATTATATAGACTTTCTTAACTTTTTTTTTTTTTTTTTGGTTTTTCGAGGTAGGGTCTCACTCTTGCCCAGGCTGACCTGGAATTCACTAGGTAGTCTCAAGGTGGCCTCGAACTCATGGCGATCCACCTACCTCTGCCTCCCCATTAAAGGTGTGTGCCACCACGCCCAGCTTCTTTAAATGCACGTTTTTTAAAAAAGTTTTTGAAACAGTGTCTCATGCAGGCCAGGCTAGACTTGAACGGGCCATATAGCTGAGGATTTTCTTGAAATTCTGATTTCCTTGCTGCCACCTTCCCCGTGTTCCCTGCCATGCCTGGCAAATGCACAAGCTCTGAACTCAAAGTGCTTGTCATCAGACCCCAGCTGCTCACTGCATGTCAACTGTGCCCTCGGGCGGTAATCTGGCCTGTCTAAATGGCTGCTTCTTTTTTGTTAAGTGAATATAATGCTATTCTGTTCTTGAATTGGAACTTTGGAAGCTGTACGATCTGGATTTATCTTTATTTATTGTTTTTTCAAGGTAGAGTCTCACTCTAGTTCAGTCTCACCTGGAATTCACTCTGTATTCTCAGGCTGGCCTCATACTCATGGCGATCCTCCTACCTCTGCTTCCTGAGTGCTGGGATTAAAGGCGTGTGCCACCACACCTGGCTCTCAAATTCCTTTTCTAAAATATATAAATATATTTCATTTATTAGAGACAGAGAATGAATCGGCATGCCAGGGTCGCTAGCCACTGCAAACAAACTCCAGACGCAGGTGCCACTATGTGCATCTGCCTTTATATGGGACCTGGAGAATTGAACCTGGGTCTTTAGTCTTTGCAGGAAAGTGCCTTAACTGCTAAGCCATCTCTACAGCCCTCAAGTTCTTTTTTTATTTTTAATTTATTTGTGTATGTGTGTGTGTGTATGTGTGTGTGTAAGAGGGAGATAGAGAGAGAGAGCGAGAGAGAGAGAATAGGTGTTCTAGGCCTCCAGCTGCTGCAAACGAACTCCAAATGCATGCACTACCTTGTGCATCTGGCTTATGTGGGTCCTGGGGAATTGAACCTAGGTACTTTGGCTTTGCAGACAAGAGCTTTAACTGCTATGCCATGTCCCCAGCCCTCAAGTTCCTTTTTTTTTTTAAAAAATATTTTATTTATTTGAGAGAGAAAGAGGCGTGTGTATGTGTGTATGTGTGTGTGTGTGTGTGTGTGTGTGTGTGTGTGTGTATGGAGAGAGAGAGAGAGAATGGGCACACCGAGCTGCTAGCCACAGCAAACTCCAGACGCATGTGCCACCTAGTGCATCTGGCTTACATGCATACTGGGGAAATTGAACCTGGGTCCTCTAGCTTTGCAGAGAACCACCTTGACAGCTAAGCCATCTCTACAGCCCCTGTCTTTACTTATAAGAAGATAAACTGTGTCTGCCTTCCTTCATATGCATATTCTACCTATCCTGAAAAGAAATGTCACTTTTCCTGCTACTACTTTTACAGCCACATAAAGATGGCTTTGAGCTCAGTAGAAATAGCTTGAAATTTGTATCTCACTTCTTTAATGCACAAAGGTAATTCTGTGTCCAAGCAGGGTAACATGCACATTGACCTGAGAAAGCCCAGAGTGGGGAGATGGCTTTGGCTCCCCAGATGCCTTCATAACCAATCACATTGGCCTCTTTTTATTTTTTGAAGTTGGCCTAGTGTTTTGAAATTTAAAAGCCACGAATTTGAAAGAGGAAAGAGACTTCAGACAAAAGCATTCCGTCTGGCGTAGTAGTTCTTCCCAGAGGACAACAGATAACTCCCACTTTTACAGGCTCAGTGACCATGAAATCAGTCTTCCTTTTGTCACTGCCACTTACCCTGCATGCCTTTAATCCCAGCACTGGGGAGGCAGAAGCAGGAGGATCGCCGTGAGTTCGAGGCCCCTCTGAGACTACATAAGGAATTCCAGGTCATCCTGAGCTAGAGTGAGACCCTACATCAGAAAAACAAAACAAAAGAAAAGAAAAAACGCTTATTGCGGGCTGGAGAGATGGCTTAGTGGCCAAGGCATTTGTTTGTGAAGCCTAAGAACCCATGTTCCATTCCCCAGTACCCATGTAAGCCATCTCAAGGTGGCACATGTGTCTGGAGTTTGTTTACAGTGGCTAGAGGCCCCGACGTGCCCATTCTCTCTATTTGCCTCTCTCTCACTCACTCAAATTAAAAAAAAAAAAAAAAAGAGTGTTTTCTTTTTTAAAACCCCTTGATGACACCATGCAGACACAGGCTGTTTCTCTGTGTCCTGAAGGAAACATGAGTATCAATTCAACATGGTTTCGTGTCTAAGGATGGTTTACTAGGAAACACTTGGGACCCCCACCAACCAACACAGAAACACAGCGTGGTGAGGAGCCGAGCAGTGTCCTAACCCCCAGGACCACCCCAGAAGCTTTCTCTGCCTCCAGCCCTGCTCTCTGCAGTCCCCGCTGCCCCCCGCCGACTGGTGAGCCCCCCTTCCACTTCAGCGGGTTACAGGTGTGATTATAACGGCAGAGCATGCTTATCAAAAAACTGCATGTCTTGGAGTTGGGGAGCTGGCACAGTGGTTACAGGTACTTGCTTGCAAAGCATGTCAGCCCAGGTTCGATTCTCCCGACCCCATGTAGAGAATGGTGCACAGAGTGGCTCACGTGTCCAGACTTCGTATGCAGTGACAAGATACCCTGGCTCACCCATGTTTTCCTTCTCTGTCTCTCTCCTTTTCTTTCTCTCACAAGTGAATATATAAAGTTTTTGAAATTTCATCTAAAGTTTCTTTGAATGTTAGAGACTATGGTCTCTTTCCAGACAAATCGCATGGCTGGTGCTTTCTCAGGCCACATGACCTTGAGATTTCTGACATCTCTCCACAGGACATTCTGGTCCATCCGGGGCTCATGTTAGTGAGGTCCAAGGAGATAGCCCCCCACCAACCATGCACAGCCTCATCCAGGAGACCCGTGTGCACCCGTGATCTTCACACTTTTTCTAAGACATATACTGCTTCATTTAGATGAAAAACACGTACATTGGCTCTGCATAAACTTTAAGTCACATAAGGCCCTGGAATACTTTTCTTAAAAAGATTTTTATTTATTTAAGAGAGATAAGGTGAGCATTTCAGGGCCCCTTGCCTATACAAAGGAGTTCTAGACACAGGCACCACTTTGTGCATCTAGCTTTTATTTGGGTACTGTGGAATTGAACCCTGGCAGTCAGGCTTTGCAAGCAAATACCTTTAACCACTGAGCCATCTCTCCATCCCTAAGGCCTCTGGTATTCTTATTAGAAATGTTGTCCTAGGTAGGAATGCAGTGAACCCAAAAACAGGACTTTTCATTTTATGTGTTAACATTTCACATTTTGATTTAAGCCTCTGGTATCTCTGGTGAGTGTTGTTTTAACTTCAATTTCAAAATGATCATGACACTAAAAATGAGACTTAGACCAGTGGTGCTGAAGAAATAGATGGTAAAGTGAGGTATGCTCCATCTTAACCAGCACCCACTTTGTTATGTTTAATACTATGGGCATATGTAAGTTTCCAGCAATATAATTTTGCACATACTAAGGTCAGTACATTTCAAGATAAATGGACCAAACATATTTGAGCATAATTTGATATAGATAGTGATGCAAAGAAAAAATTGGAAACTTAAAATGTAAAACCTGCTTGAATATTAAAAAACATATTAAGTGGACCATTTATTGATAATAAAGCAGGAGTACAATGTGAACAGTCCAAACAGAAAATAGTAAGACTCAAAGAGTTAGGACTCTGGATTCCTAGAACCTGCATGTTTTGTTTTTTAATTATTTACTTATTTTTTGCAACGGATCTCTGCCATTTCCTTACCATGTGACCTCGAGCCAGGTCATCAACATTCCTAAGCCCCACTCTCCTCACCTGTGGTTATTTCAACAGTACCTGCTTTGTGCAATGGTTGTGGGAGGACTAAGTAACATTAAGTCTAGAATACTCAGCACGGGCTTGATGGAGATCGTTGAGACACTTCAAAATTCACCAGTAGCTGCCTTGAATTATACATCTCTCTTGAATGAGTTTCAATATATGCATGTATTTAGGACTGGAGAGATGGCTTAGCAGTTAAGGTGCTTGCCTGCAAAGCCAAATGACTGAGGTTTGATTCCCCAGGATCCACTTAAGCCAGATGCACAAGGTGGTGCATACATCTGGAGTCATTTGCAGTGGTTGGAGGCCATGGCATGCCAATTCTCTTTCTTTCTCTCCAACTCTTTTTCTCTCTCTCTCTTTCTCTGAAATAAATAAACAATAAAATATTCAAAAAACAAAACAATATTTCTCAGAATAAATCTAAATAATGTAATGAAAAACTTAAAAAGCTGAGAGAAATAAAAAATATAAGCATGCATTTATATACCAGATACCATTCCTGGTTTTGTTTTCCTGTCACACTGAGACCCTCGGCTCTGGTTCCACACCACATCCCTTCCTGCTGGAGATGGTTGAGCTACTCACCAGAACGCTGAGTCACGAGAATGTGTTTCCACACAGGGAGAGCTGACAGCCATCACTCTCTCCTGTAGTTCAGATGTGCCATGGTCTCTTAGAATGATCTCTTCTTCATTTGTAGTTCAGAAAAACTTCCTGTGGGGCAATATATTAAAGCCCTGAGAAATTGGACTAACTACTGACATCACAATCCCATTCACACTAAAGTGCGATATTTGACCTAAAATTTAATACAAGTCTGTACCTTGAATATTGGATAAAGCTAGATTGAGAAAAATTGATGGATTGGTTTTGGCTTAATGTATTTTTGGTTCAACATTCAAAATGTTAACTGTATGCTCATCCACATTTATAGGTCATTAAACCAGAGGGCACCTCATTGGCACTTTGTGTCCCAAGACTTATTAGCTGTGGCTGGGAAGTACCGCGCCCAGCTGTAAAGGCTACTGTCTTGGTGTGGCCCAGACCTTGGGGGATTGTTGTCCACAGAGGTGATTAAAGAAACCTGTGACAATCAGAGGCCCATCCAAATAACAATTTATGAAACGTTCCCTTAAGACAATAGCTTTTAGCTCTTCCTTCTCTTTTTAGCTCTCTTAGAGGAAATTAATTTCTGAGATGGATTTAATTATTTATGTATTATATAAACCGTACACTGAAAATTAAAAGTGTAATGTAGGGCTGAAGAGTTGGCTTAGCAGTTAAGGCCTTTTCCTGCAAAGCCAAAGGACCTTGGTTCAATTCCCAAGGACCCATATAAGCCAGATGCATCTGTAGTTCAGGCTGACCTGGAATTCACTATGTAGAATCAGTTTGGCCTCAGACTCATGGTGATCCTCCTACCTCTGCCTCCCAAATGCTGGGACTAAAGGTGTGTGCCACCATTCCTGGCTGATTTTGGCTTTTAACTGATACTTACAGACAGTAGAAAGGTTAAACCATAGCCAATTCTAAGAAAAATTCTGACACCTGATACAGAGTAGCTTAGAAGGAACTGACTCACTGTAATTTTAAATGTACTTCCTGCGAGCCACTTTCCTCTACGACATGAGGTGATATTTTTCAAGAAGGAACCCAAGCAGCTACTTTAGAGACCAGTGACTTTCTGTTCATACAAGCTTCTGCATAGCTGAGGAGTTTTACATCAAACTGACAAACATGTATGGAGGCAAGAAGTGGAAGTGTATGCCTATAATTCCAGCTTTTGGGAGGGTAAAGCAAAAGGATCACAAGTTCAAGGCCATCCTTGGCTACATAACAAGACCCTATCTCAAAAGGAAAGTTACAAAAACTTAAAATCAGAAAGAACTAGAAAAACCCACCTCCCAAAAAGCAGTTAAAATGGAATCAAAGACTTCAACAAAAGGAAAAAAGTTAATTGAGTGAATGAGAGCCAATGGGAAGGATGGAAAGCCTCTTTCTGGAGCATAAATAGTCCATGAGTTCTTTTAAAAAATTTTTACTGACAATTTCCATAATTGTAGCAGACAGTTTCAGGTTTGCTGAGATGAACTTCCAGACCAGGCACAGTTATGGAGGAAGGGATATTTATTGAAGCATACAGATCCAGAGGAAGTTCCATAAATGGCAGAAGAAGCTGGTCTGCCTTCACAGGACCAAGCAGAGAGAGAGAAGTACAAGCCAAAAGCCAAAAAGCCACACAGCACACTTCAGGAACTCCAGCTAGGCACAGTTTGCATATCTTTAGATTGAAATCTGAAACCCACCACCACACTTAAGATCACCCAGTGACACTGCCTCCAGCCAGGTGGCTACAGATGCAAACTACAAACAACTGAATACATTGGGGGCCATCTATTCTATTCAAACCTCCCACAATAATTATAGACAATCAATCATGGTAATTCCCTCCCCCAACATTCTTCTTCACAACTCCATTCTCCACCATATCCTCTCCCCTTCTAATCAGTCACTATTTATTTATTTATTTATTATTATTTTTTGTTTTTCGAGGTAAGTTTTCACTCTAGCCCAGGCTGACCTGGAATTCACTATGGAGTCTCAGGGTGGCCTTGAACTCACAGCAATCCTCCTATGTCTGCCTCCCGAGTGCTGGGATTAAAGGTGTGTGCCACCACACCCAGCTATTTTTATTTTTTTGAGGTAGTGTCTCGCTGTAATACAGGCTGACCTGGAATTCACTATGTATCTCAGGGTAGTCTGGAACTCACGGTGATCCTCTTACCTCTGCCTCCCAAGTGCTGGGATTAAAGGTGTGTGCCACCACATCTGGCCTCCATTTTTTATTTTATTTTATTAGTTATTGGTTTTTCAAGGTAATGTCTCGCTACTAGCTCAGGCTGACCTGGAATCCACTATGCTTTCTCAGGGTGGACTCGAGCTCACAAGTACTGGGATTAAAGGCATGTGCCACCTCGCCCGGCTCTTTTCTTATTTTTTTATGCCATAATCTTTTCCTCCTATTATGATGGTCTTGTGCATGTAGTGTCAGGCATTGTGAGGTCATGGGTATCCAGGCCATTTTTGTGTTTGAAAGAGTGCATTGTAAGGAGCCGTAATCTTTCTTTGGCTCTTAAGTTCTTTCCGCCACCTCTTCCACAATGGACGCTGAGCCTTGGAAGGTGTGATAGAGATGTGTCAGTGCTGAGCACTCCTCTGTCACTTCTCAGCACCATGGTGACATTTACACTCCAGCCAACAGGACAGGGAGGGAGGAAGGTGAGAGCAAGTCTGTTCCCACTGCAGAGGAGGACCCAGCCATGGGAGCCATCACTGCCTTGGCCCTGGGCTGGTGGAGGCCGGGGTAGGAATGCAGTTTGCAGCATGGCCGCCGTATGTCCAGCTAAGGCTTGAGGCAGAGGTGGGATGTGCAGAGCCTATGCAGCCCTCATCATGCCAACGAAACTGAGCTGCATTTCCCATAAAATTACAGGACAAGAGGCAAAATGACACCCCATATTACACTTTCACCTTAGAGTAGGAGCCTGTTTGAAATCTTTCATATTTTTCAAAAATACTTTTATTTATTTGCAAGGAGAGAGAGATTGAGAGAGAGAGAGAGGAGAAAGAGAGAATGGGTGCAACAGGGCTTCCATTTGCTGCAAACAAACTCCAGATACATGTGCCATTTGGTGTATTTGGCCTTATGTGGGTACTGGGGAATTTAACTGGGGTCGTTCGGCTTTGCAGACAAGCACTTTAACCACTGAGACATGTCTCTAAAAATCATACTTTCACATATCTTTTTATACTAAGTATCATATTTCATTATTGTTTTAGTATATTATTGCTTTTTAGGCACACATAGTATTTTATGTACCTATAAGTATCTCCTGTGTATCTGTAATCATTACTGTTCTTTTACAAATTAAAAAATTATATGTAGTACAAATCCTACTACATAGCTGAATGATCAGGGACAATGAATACATTTATATTGGTAAAGATGAGTATTTATTTAGCTTTCTACATTTCATTGTGGCTTATTTTTCCATGAGATACATGATTTTCATCCACTTCTTTATGCCTTTAAAATTTTTATTTATTTATTTGCAAATAGAAAAATAGAGAAGAGAGGAGAGAATGAGAGAGAGAGAGAGAGAGAGAGATAGGGCACACCAGGACATCTAGATGCTACAAACAAACTCTAGATGCATGTGCCACTGTACATCTGGCTTTAAGTGGGTCCTGGAGAGTTGAATCTGGGTCATTGGCCTTTGCAGGCAGGTGCCTTAATCACTGAGAATCTCTTCAGCCCCTTCTCAACATTTTTTAATGCACAGTATCCTCTTCACTGCGTTCTTCACATCTTTGTTTCTCAAGGTGTAGATCAGAGGGTTAAGGCTGGGGGTGACAATTGTGTAAAACAGAGTGAAGAACTGTCCTTCATGTTGGGATGTGGTTTTCTGTGGCTTCATGTACATATAAATGGCTGTTCCATAAAACAGAGTTACTACTGTGAGGTGGGAACCACATGTATTAAGGACCTTTTTCCACCTTGCTGCTGACTTAATTCTCATTACAGCTTGAGTGATGACTCCATATGAGATGAGAATTAGTGACAGAGGCATTAGGAGAAGTATAACTCCAAGGGCAAAGACGACAACCTCCATGACTCTGGAATAGACACAGGCCATCTTAATCAATGCTGGCATTTCACAGAAAAAATTGTCTACTTCCCGGTGCCCACATCTTGGCAACTTCAAAGTCAAGGAGCAAAGAATTAAGGCACTGCCAAGACTACCCAGCCAGGCCGAGAGCACCATCTTTTGGCAAAGCTCAGGGTGCATGATGACCGTGTAGTGAAGGGGCTGACAGACAGCCGCGTAGCGGTCATAGGCCATCACTGCCAGCAGGAGACATTCCGTGGCCCCCAGAACCAGGGCAATGAAGAACTGGAGCACACACCCTCCAAATGTGATGGTCTTCTGTGGACCCCAGAGGTTTACCAGCATCTGGGGGACGATGCTAGTGGTGTAGCAGAGGTCCAGGAAGGACAAGTTCGATAAGAAGAAGTACATGGGTGTGTGGAGATGTGCGTCTAGATAGGACAGCACGATGATGGTTGTGTTTCCTAGCAGAGTCACAAGGTAGAAGAGGAAGACGACCGCGGAGATGACTCTCTCCAGCTGCGGCCGACTGGAGAACCCCAGAAGGATGAAGTCTGTTCCAGAGCTGCCATTGCTGGTTTCCATCACTCCCTGTGAAAGCCGGGGAAGTGGGGGGCATGTCATGGTCAATGAAAATGGATTCAGCCTTAGGTAGACCTGCCAATCTCTGACACTTTCCATTTGGGACATGTTGATATACATCTGGTGCTCAAATCCTAGTTTCCCTGTATTTATTTAAAGCCAAAGTTATTGTATAATAATGTAATTAGGCTATTGCTGTACACTGTAACTTACTGAAAAGGGTTGACATTCTCTTGTCATGTCACCTGTAAATGACATATCACATGCAAAAAAAACCTCATGCATGGATAATAACTAGATCATAATGGATAATAGATTTGAAATGATCTAGGCATATCTTTCCTAATGGCTCACTCTCCTAAAGAAGTGCCTCCTCGAGAGTGTTCTCTTTTCAGATGGCAGTGACCTTGGGATGAGTTGGATGACTCAGAAGGCACCAGGGTGCTGAGAAGAAGTGACAGAGGAGTGCTCAGCACTGAAACATCTCTATCACACCTTGCAAAGCTCAGGGTCCATTGCGGAAGAGGTGGCAGAAAGAATGTAAGAGCCAAAGTAAGGGTAAGACTCCTTACAATGTGCCCCTATAGACACAAAATGGCCTGTATATCCATGACCTCACAGTGCCTGACACTACACACACAAGGCCATCACAATAGGAGGAAAAGATGATGACATCAAAATGAAAGAGAGACTGATTGAGAGGAGGAGGGATATGACAGAGAGTGGAGTTTCAAATGGGAAAGTGGGGGGAGGGAGGACATTACCATTGGATATTGCTTACAATCATGGAAGTTGTGAATAAATAAATAAAAAAGAACTGTCTCCTCACCTGTTCATAAGATCGATGTGGAATAGCAGCCTCCTATGTACAGAAACTGCAAAATAAATTTTGGCAAATGGAAAACTCAAAGCTAAAACTCCCAAAAGCTACACCTGTGTGACTAAGACTTCAATGATGGACTACAGTGATTGTGGAGAGGGTAATGTTACCAATCCAGAGCCAATAATATTTTGGGCTGTATTAAACTTTTTAATGGCCAATAATATTATTTCTCTACATGTGACCTGACATCTTTCTGTGACCAACTAAGATATCTATTGCTATCAGTTAAGAAATCTCACAGCTTTACTCCCTTCAAGTTAAACCTATCCTGTCTCTGACATTTACTTCATTCCTCTGATTATGATAATGCTCACCCTGTCTTTTTGGCCTTTGTATACTCAGATGCCTCACTGAATTCCTCCTGGACAGAATACATCCCTTCACTGCACAGTGAGTCACTGTATTCTTCATGGCCACTGAACATCCAACTGCCATAGGACTGCATGGGACACCCTGAGAGATCTACTGGACCCCCAACCCCCAGCTTGAAGGAGTTGGAATGCAAGTCTTTATCCGTAGTCCCAGCCCATGCAGCCCTCCCCAAAATGTCCCACTCACTCCCAGTGCTCTCCAATTTCTTTTATCCTTCCAGAGGCTGGACTAAAGGGTTAATAGGTAATTAAAGAGTTAATAGCTATCCCTAAAGCTTGTGGGCAATAAAGACGTTTGGCACCCTTCCGAGATTGATGGACCCCCTTAGCCTAGATGGCCTTGAAGGACCAGACACCATCTAACTATCCTCCCTTAGACATTCCTGGCTGAAGAAGCCTGTTCTGCACAGGGTCACAAACAGCCACACTTGGCCCAGTCTGTTTTTCTTAGGATCCTCCTTATAAGCTTACACCCTAGCCTGGTCTAGTGCTTCAGCCTTCATCCTGCGGGAAAGCTGAGGCCCCTCACTGTTTCTACCAATAAACAGTCTTGTCTGTAGAGATCAAATCCGGTGTTCTATTTTTCTTTTTTCTTACATTTTCCTTACAATGAGGAGGCGAGGAGTGTCATAACTCCCCCTTATCAAGAAAAAATTGACTCTCTGTTTCTTTTTCTCTCTATCTCTCTCTGCTTGCAAATAAATAACTAAAAATATTTCAAAGAGGAAACAATTAATACCCTCACCCACTGACAAAAACAACACAAGTGTAGTGAGATAAAGTCAGATGCCCAAAGTGGCTCCTGTGTCTGCATTTCATATGCAGTGACAGGGGGTCCTGGCTTGCATATGGTCTCTTTCTTTCTTTCTTTGTCTCTCCATCTCCTTTCCTTTCTCTCTCAAATGAATACATAAAAATATATCTAAGACATTGGATGTCTTTTAAGTTTCTTTGACTGTTCGAATCTATCTGCTCTCTCCAGACAAACCACGTTAGTAGGGTGCCTCAGGCCGCATGATCTTGAACTTTCATGCTTTCCTGACATCTCTCCACTGACATCATGGTCCGTCCTGGCCTCACGTTAGTGAGGTCCAAGAGACACTGGCCTGTGGATTTGTAGCCTCATGTAGGAGAACCATGGGCACCTGTAATGAGCACACTTTTTCTAAGACATAGCCTGGTGATTTTGGATGAAAAACACTTATATTGGCTCTGCATTAACTTTATGTCATACTCGTTCCTAGAATTCTTTATTTTGTTGTTGATGTTGTTGTTTTTTGAGGTCAGGTGTCTCTCTAGATCAGATTGACCTGGAATTCACTATGTAGTCTCAGGGTGACCTTGAACTCATGGTGATCCTCTTACCTCTGTCTCCCCATTGTTGGAATTAAAGATGTGTGCCACCACACCCAGCTGTCCCTGGGATTTATTTTTATTTTTATTTTTATTTGTTTGAGAGAGAGAGAAAAAAAAGGATAGAATGGGCACATCAGCACCCCCTGTCACTGCAAATGAATTCTAGACACATGGGCCACTTTGTGTGTCTGGCTGTACATGAGTAATGGGGAATTGAACCCAGGCTGTCAGGCTTTGCAAGCACATACCTTTAACCACTGAGCCATTTCTCCAGCCCCTGAGCCATTTCACCAGCCCTAAGGCTCTGGTATTCTTTTTTTTTTTTTTAATTTAATTTATTAGTTTTCTTTTCAGTAAATACAGGCAGTTTGGTACCATTATTTAGGCTCATCTGTGATCTACCCCCTCCCATTAGACCCTCCTTGTTAATGAAAATGGGTCATGCTATTCTTATTAGTAATGTTGCCTCAGGCCAGAATGCTATGAATCTAAAAACTTTTCATTGTATGAGTTAACATTTCACATTTTGATTTAAGCCTTTGGTTTATTTGGTGAGTGTTCTTTTAACTTTAATTTGGAAATGTGTGTGAAATTAAAAATGAGGCTTAGGTTAATGGAGCTGATGAAATAAAGATAAAATGAGGTATGCTACATTTTACCTCAAACCCAGTTTGTCATGTTTTAAAACTATGGGCATATTTCAGTTTCCAGAAGTAAATTTGTCCTTATTGAGATCAGTACATTTTATGACAAATGGACCAAACATATTTGAGCATAACTTGATATACATGATTTGATATGAAGAAAAAATTAGAAATGTAAAATTTAAAAACTGCTTGAGGGCTAGAGAGATGGCTTATCACAACCTAATGACCACCAGGCATGGTGGCACACACCTTTAATCCCAGAACTTGGGAGCTACAGGTAGGAGGATTGGCATGAGTTCAAGGCTACCTAAGACTATATAGTGAATTCCACGTCAGCCCGAGGTACAGTGAGACCCTACCCGCCCCTCAAGAAAACCAATAATAACAAGAGTTTGATTCCCCAGTACCCACATAAGCCAGATGCACAAAGGGGTGCACACATATGGAGTTTATTTGCAGTAGTTAGAAACCCTGGCATGCTCATTTTCTCTCTCTCTGCTTGAAAAAAATGTGTATATAAATATGTAAAATAAAAACTGCTTGAATTTCAAAAACATTAAATGGACTATTGATTGTAAAACAAGAATATTGTGCTGTAATGTCTAAACATGAAATAGTAAGACTCTAAGAGTTAGGACTCTGGATTCATAGAACCTGCGAGTCTTTACCACGGATCTCTGCCATTTTCTTACCATGTGAACTCGAGCCAGGTCATCAGCTTTCCTAAGCCCCACTCTCCTCACCTGCAGCTGTTGCAACAGTACCTGCTTTGTGCAATGGTTGTGGGAGGACTAAGTAACATTAAGTCGAGAATACTCAGCACAGGCTTGACGGAGATTGTTGAGGCACTTCAAAATCCACCAGCTGCTGCCCTGAATTTTACGACTCCTTCCTGAGCAGCCTTCATATGCATGCATTTATATACCAGATACCATTCCTGGGTTTTTATTTGCATCAGAGGCCCTTGGCCCTGATTCCACCTCTCATCCCTTCCTGTTGGAGATGGTCGAGATACTCACCAGAATGCTGAGTCACGAGAATGTGTTTCCATACAGGGAGAGCTCACAGCCATCACTCTCTCCTGTAGTCCAGATGTGCCATGGTCTCTTAGAATGATCTCTTCTTCATTTGTAGTTCAGAAAAACTTCCTGTGGGGCAATATACTAAAGCCCTGAGAAATTGGACTAACCACCAGTTTTTCTTATACTGACATCACAATCCCATTCACACTAAGGTGTGATATTTGAACTAAAATTTAGTACAAGCCTGTGCCTTGAATGTTGGATAAAGCTAGATGTGGAAACGATGGAGAAAAATTGATGGATTGGTTTTGGCTTAATGTATTTTTGGTTCAACATTCAAAATGTTAACTGTATGCTCATCCACATTTATAGGTCATTAAACCAGAGGGTACCTTGTTGGCGCTTTGTGTTCCAAGGCTCATTAGCTGTGGCTGGGAAGTACTGTGCCCCGCTGTAAAGGCTACTGTCTTGGTGTGGCCCAGACCTTGGGGGATTGGCATCCACAGAGGTGATTAAAGAAACCTGTGACAATCAGAGGCCCATCCAAATAACAATTTATAAAAAGTTCCCTTAAGACAATGGTTTCCATCTCTTCCTTCTCTTTTTACATTTCTGCAGAGGAAATTAATTGCTGAGATGGGTTTAATTATTTATGATTTATATTAACCTTACATTACCCATTACAAGTGTAACATAAATCTGCATGTAAAAGCTGACACACTATTTGGATTTTTAGTTCAGTGGCTAAACCATCAAACTGGAGAGTTTGTAATCTAAGTGTTGCATGTATAGGACAGAAAATATTTAATTTTTAAAAATGTTTATCAGATGACCATAATTCTCATTTCAAGTATAGTGTCATCCTAGTACCATTTTCAATGAATTAATGGTAATAAATGAACACCTTTGAGGCTATCTCCATTGTAGGGCTTGGAACTTACCTGTAGCCTTGAGTTACCTGTCATTCTCCCTTCTTCCTGCCTTACTCTTAAGGGAATCATGACCTCTGCTGGCAGTCATTGTATACTCACTGAAAGATATAAAGTATGCTCAGGAGGCAGAGGTAGGAGGATCCACATGAGTTCGAGGCCACCATGAGACTACATAATGAATTCTAGGTCAGCCTGGACTAGACTGAAACCCTATCACAAAAAATTATGCTAATAGCTTCAACAGTTTATGTACTTTTGGGGATCTATATTTTGTTAATTAACATTTTTATTTTTTAAGATTTCTCCAATACACTTGTATTATTGTGGTTCACATTCCATCGTGTGGATACATTGCAATGATCTGTTCATTTGTGCAGATAGAAATCTGGGTTGGCAGCCTTGATCTTTCAATACTGGAAATACATCATTCCAGGTCGTCTTGTTTTTTAAGGTTTTCACTGAGAAATTAGCTCATATGTTGGGTTTTTATGTGATGAGTGTCTCTCTTGCAGCTTTCAGTCATCTTTCTTTGTTTTTTATATTCAGTATTTTGACTACTCTTTTCTCTTTCTTTCTTTCTTTCTTTCTTTTTTATTAAATAGAAGCTTTTTATGGAGACATCATATGTTGGAACCATCATTTCCACCCCGCTCCCCCACTGCACGGAGGGTCTTTCCCAGTGGGATTACTGGTATTCGCTTTGTGGTTGTGGTTTATGAGCTGTGAGGACAACAGTCAGTGATTTGGGGGGAAGCGGGCAATGCCTGTGGCTATTCCCTCATGCCCTGTGGCTCTTACAGTCTTTCACCTTCTCTTCCACACATTCCCTGTACCATGGTGCATGTGCTCCGAGCCCGTTTTAGCGTTGGGCTCTCAGCACTTCTGGATTTCTGCTTTGGCGCATTTTGGGTCTCCTCTGTCTTCCCCACCCTGGCACAGCTTGTCAGGCTCGCCATGAAAGCGCTCTTGCTCCTCTTTCCAGTTCCTCTGTTTTTCCTTGGTCCTGGTTGATGGGTGAGGAGTGTTTCATCTTCTGCCAGGGAATCAGCTATCTATTTTTGTCTTGTTCACAGATTTTGGTTGTCCTCAGTTTTTGCTGCCTTCTGGGAAAGGAAAACAGGTTCTCCAATGGAGAGTGAGATTGGCATTGTTAGCTTTCCCTTAAAATTTTTTTTAGAATTTATTTAAGAGAGAGAAAGAGGGAAGGAAGGAGGGAGGGAGAGAGAGAGCATGAGCCAGGGCCTCCAGCCACTGCAAATGAACATGCGCCCTTTTGTGCATCTGGCTTATGTGGGTCCTAGAGAATCGAACCAGGATCCTCTGGCTTTGCAGGCTAACACCTTAACAGCTAAGCCATCTCTCCAGCTCAACTTTCTCTTTTTTAATAGGTGGTCTCTACTTCTATTGTCTTAAAATAAAGATGGGCTGGAGACATGGTTCAGTGGTTAAGGACAGTTGTTTGTAAGGGATGACAGCCTGGGCTTCATTCCCAGTACCCACATAAAACCAGATACACAAAGTGGCACATGCGTCTGGAGATGGTTTGTCCCAGTAGGAGGGCTTGGTGTACCTATTGTGTCTCTTCTCTCTTTATCTCTCCCTCTCCGATACATACATACATGCATGCACACATACATATCTACAAAATACACATTTTCTCCCACGGAGGAGGAGCGCTCTCTGCAGCGGGGCTCCTGCGCTTCCTTCTTACTCTCACCTGTGCTTCAGGGCTTGTTCTCTTTCGCATGGTCGATGCTGGGAACCGTCCACGTTCACACTCCAGCCGAGGGAAGGAAGGAAGGAAGGTGAGAGCAAGTCTGTTCCCACTGCAGAGGAGGACCCAGCCGTGGGAGCCATCACTGCCTTGGCCCTGGGCTGGTGGAGGCCGGGGTAGGAATGCAGTTTGCAGCATGGCTGCTATATGTCCAGCTAAGGCTTGAGGCAGATGTAGTATAAAGGCTTACTTAGACTAGGGCATGAAATGGAGTTTCATTTCTCATAAAAGTAATAGGACATGAAGCCAAAAGACACACCTTATAACATCTTACCTCAGAGTGGTAGACAATGTGAAATATTTAATTTGTTTTTTCCTTTGGTTTCCTGAGGTTTCTCATTCTAGCCCAGGCTGACATGGAATTCACTATGGAGTCTCAGGGTGGCCTCGAACCCACGGTGATCCTCCTACCCCTGCCTCCTGAGTGATGGGATTAAAAGCATGCGCCACCACGCCCAGCTAATATCTCCTCTCTCTCTTTTTGTTTTTTCAAGGTAGGCTCTTGCTCTAGACCTGGCTGACCTGGAATTCACTATGTGGTCTCAGAGTGGCCTCCAACTCACAGGGATCCACTCATCTCTGCTTCCTGAGTACTGAGATTAAAGCTGTGTGTCACTACACCTTGTTTATATCTCTTTTGACTACAATTAATATATTTTATCATTGTTTTCTCATAAAATATTTTATTTATTTATTTTATAGAAATAGAGTGAAAAAGAGAGAGAGGGAAAGAGAGAGAGTGACAGAGACACACAGAGAGAAAGCATGGGTATACAAGAGCCTCCTGATACTGCAAACAAACTCCAGACACATGAGCCACTTTGTGTAGCTTTATGTGGGTACTAGGATATGGAACCCAGGTCAGTAGACTTTGTTAGCAAAAGCTTTTTGTTTGTTTGTTTTTGTTTTTTGAGGTAGAGAGGTAGTCTCACTCTAGCCCAGGCTGAATTGGAATTCACTCTGTTGTCTCAGGGTGGCCTTTAACTCATGGTGATCCACCTACCTCTACCTCCTGAGTGCTGTTGTAAAAGGTATGTGCCATCATACCTGGCAAGAGATTTTGATCAATAAAACTCTCCATCATTGTTTTTCTATAACCTATGATTAGTATAGTATCGCTTCTAAATGTGTAATGTTTTGTCTCTCCATAATTATCTTTACATATTTATTCTCATCACTATTAATTTACAAAGTTAAAATTATATGCACTGAAAATTATACTACATGTTGAATATAGTAAAAATGATCAAGAATAATGAATACATTTATGTTGATAAAGATTAACATTTATTTAGCTTTCTACATTTCATTCTGGCATTTTTTAACATTTTATTTTCATTTTTATTTACTTATTAGAGACAGAGACAGAGAGAGAGAGAATGGGCATGCCAGGGTTGTAGCCACTACAAATGAACTCAAGATGCATGTGTCACCATGTACATCTGGCTTACATGGGACCTGTAGAATCGAACCTGGGTCCATAGGCTTCACAGGCATGTGCCTTAACCACTAAGCCAGCTCTCCAGCCCCTGGTTTCTTTTTCTATGTATACATGTTGTTGTTGTTGTTGTTTTTCCTCTCTCAAAGTGTCTTAGTCCACAGTATTCTCTTCACTGCGTTCTTCACATCTTTGTTTCTCAAGGTGTAGATCAGAGGATTAAGGCTGGGGGTGACAATTGTGTAAAAGAAAGTGAAGAACTTTCCCTCATCTTGGGATGTGGTTTTCTGTGGCTTCATGTACATATAAATGAGTGTCCCATAAAACAGAGTTACTACTGTGAGGTGGGAACCACATGTATTAAGGACCTTTTTCCACCTTGCTGCTGACTTAATTCTCATTACAGCTTGAGCGATGATGCCATATGAGATGAGAATTAGTGACAGAGGTGTTAGGAGAAATATAACTCCAAGGGCAAAGACAACAATCTCAATGACTCTGGGATAGACACAGGCCATCTTGACCAATGCTGGCATTTCACAGACAAAATTATCTACCTTCCGACGCCCACATCTTGGCACCTTCAAAGTCAAGGGGCAGACAATTAAGGCACTGCCAAGACCACCCAGCCAGGCTGAGAGCACCATCTTTTGGCAAAGCTCAGGATGCATGATGACCGTGTAGTGAAGGGGCTGACAGACAGCCGCGTAGCGGTCGTAGGCCATCACTGCCAGCAGGAGACACTCCGTGGCCCCCAGGTCCAGGGCAATGAAGAACTGGAGCACACACCCTCCAAATGTGATGGTCTTCTGTGGACCCCAGAGGTTTACCAGCATCTGGGGGACGATGCTAGTGGTGTAGCAGAGGTCCAGGAAGGACAAGTTCGATAAGAAGAAGTACATGGGCGTGTGGAGCTGCGCGTCTAGATAGGACAGCACGATGATGGTTGTGTTTCCTAGCAGAGTCACAAGGTAGAAGAGGAAGACGACCGCGGAGATGACTCTCTCCAGCTGCGGCCGACTGGAGAACCCCAGAAGGATGAAGTCTGTTCCAGAGCTCCCATTGCTTGTTTCCATCACTCCCTGTGAAAGCCACGGGGCCATGTCATGGTCAACAAAGTTTAGTGTTAACTGTAGTTTTTGCATGTGTGTTCCTAATTGTGTGGCCACCCACATGAGCACATATATGTAGATGCCAGAGGATAACCTTGGGCTTTATCCTCAGGGAGGTGTCCTTCTTTTTGTGACTGAGTCTCTTATTGGCCTGGAGATCACTCATTAGGCTCCAGGTGCCTGCCTCTATCTCCCCAGTGCTGGGATTATAGGCATGTATTACCATGCTTTATATTTCACCTGGATAATTGGGATTGAATTCAGGTCCTTTTTGTTTTGTTTTGTTTTGTTTTGTTTGTCACGGTAAGGTCTTGCTCTAGTCCAGGCTGACCTGGAATTCACTGTGTAGTCTCAGGGTGGCCTCAGACACTCAACAGTTTTCCCGTGTGATGCAATTGAAGGTGTGTGCCATCTCACCCAGCTCATGAATTCAGGTCCTTATGCTTATAAAAAAATCTGTATTTTACCCTTTGAGGTCATCTCCTCTGCTACCTATGATCAACCTTAGGCAGAACCAAATGTTCTTGCAGTGTATATCTGAAACTAATTCTTTTTACCATTTGGAATTCTGTTAATATTTCATCATTTTAGTGCTGGCATCCTCTTCATAGTTGATCATACCCAACATGATTTTAAAATCAATATGAAAAATCCAACCTCACTCTATTTTAAGTCATTGAAAAGGGTTAATATGCTACTTCATGCCAGTTTGTTTGTATCTGGATCAAACAAAGAAGCCCTAAAGTAGAAAACAAAAACAGGGCTTGAGGGCTGGACAGATGGCTTAGAAGTTAAAGTCCTTGCTTGCAAAGCCTAAAGTTTGATTCCACAGTACCCGCATAAGCCAGATGCAGAAGGTCGCATAAGCATCTGGACCTCATTTGTGGTGGCTAGAGGTCCAGGCACACTCATTCTCTCTTTCTCTCCATATATATATATATATATATATATATATATATGTATATATATATATATATATATGCATATATATATATATATATATGCATCTGCCTCTTCCTCTCTTTCTTCCTCCTGTCCTCTTTCAAATAAATAAATAAAATATTTAAAAAAGGGCTGGAGAGATGGCTTAGTGGTTAAGGTGCTTTCCTGCAAAGTCAAACCACCCAGGACCCACGTAAGCCAGATGTACAAGGTAAAGTTTATTTGTAGTGGCTAGAGGCCCTGATGCTACCAATTCTCTCTCTCTGTCTCTGTCTCTTTCTCTCTTAAATACATAAATGTTAAAAAAAAACAATTATTTTATTTATTTGAGACAGAGTGGAAGAAGGGAAATCGAAGCTGGACTTCATAGAAAAGTGCCTTAACTGTTAAGCCATCTTTCGAGCCAAATTTAGCTAATAAATGACTAGTTTTACATAGCATTCAAGTGCACAAACACTGACTTCAAGTGCCTGGTATGGAGTCCCAGCTCCAGTGCATGGAAGTCAAGTGCCTGTGAGAAATTACTTCACTGCCTTGTATCTGGGTCTTCATATGTGAAATAAACATAATGGAATTCTCTTACTCAATAGGAAGATTGTGAGGTTTGTTACTGGTGAGGACACTTGAAGCTGGGCTGAGTTCATATTCAAGAGTCTCATGGTCTACTGACTGAGCGAGCCGAGCACCCTCTGAGTTCATATTTATTCTAAAAGTGATAAGTGATGTCCACCTATCATGAAATCATTATTACTCTATTTCCCCATTAGTTCCTTCACTTGTCACATGAGTGATCTTACCACAATGACCTACAGCTAAACTGGGTGGTCTCCAACATTTTTTCATAAATCTTGGAAAGAACCAACATGTACATGAATTATTAGAAATATAATGCACTTATTGAGCAAGCTGATAAACATTGAGGACAGGACAGAGACTGAACTCCCTAAATGCTTTGGTAATAAAATATACCAGGCTGTTTTGTTCACCTAAAGTTGGGACAATATCGGAAACCTAAATGCCATTGATTTTAAAATTTGAAGCAGCCCTCAAAAGGCCTTCTGTCCTGCCAAGCGCCTTCTTTCACAGGACATCCACACAACCCTTTCCTAACTTCACAACAGAAAGACAGTTTCTCATGAGGCAGCCTCTTTCCTTTCAATCAGTTCTCTTAGCCTCAGATAAAGATGTCTCCTAACATCTAGACACTGGCTGTCCTTTATGCTGAAAATAACACAGAATAAGTTAATCCAACTGATTAAGTTAATTCAATGTGTTCATTTAAAAAAAACCAGGCTTTGAATATATCTGTATTTATCCATTTAAATCCAGAAGCAGAGGCTTTCAATTCTAATTTTAACATTAGACCCCCCCCTCAGTTCTAAATAAACATTGTTCCTTTAAAAAAAAAAACCCAGGCTGAAGGAAATTAAACAAGCACTCAACCAATGGGATCTCATGAAGCTAAAAAGCTTTTGCATAGACAAATACACCATAAGTAGAGCAAATCGATTACCCACTGAATGGGAGAAAATCTTTGCCAGCTATACCAGTGGCAGAAGTCGAATATCTAGAACCTACAAAGAGCTAAAAAAAAAAAAAAATAAAAAACCAAACACTAAACAATAAAAAAATCAAACAACCCACTCCATAAATGTGGCAGAGATCTAAATGGGGAGTTCCTAGAGGAAGAATTACAAATGGCTGACACACACTGAAGAAAATGTTCACCATCCCTAACCATTAAGGAAATGCAAACTAAAACAACTATGAGATTCCCCCTTATCCCAGTAAGAATAGCAAATGTTAAAAAAAAAAATCAAATGAAAACAAATGTTGGTGAGGCTCTAGAGAAATATACTCATTCACTGTTGGTGGGAATGAAAGCTGGTACAACCACTATGGAAATCAATTTGGAGACCCCTGAAAAGGATGAATATAGAATTACAAGCAGACCCTGTTATTCACTTACTGGGCATTTACCCTAAAAGCTTCACATCCTTGTACAGAGATATTTGCTCAACCATGTTTATAGCTGCTTAATTCATAATAGCTAAAAACTAGTATCAACCCAGGTGCCCATCATTGGATGAATGAATAACTAAGATGTGGTATATCTACATGATGGAATTCTACTCAGCAGTAAGAATAAAATGACACATTGAAATTTGTAGAAAAATGGTCTAACAAGGAACAAATCATGTTAAGTGAACTCACACAATCACAGAAACACAACCATCGCATGATCTCATCTGCAGTTCCTGACCTGGATCAGCCCAAGTTGCTGACACAATTGAATAGCATCTTGAGGCTTGGACAACAGGGACGGTAGGACTTGGGAAAAGGGAAAGGATGAGCAGGACACAAAACTGAACCCAAATTGAATTGGTACTATAGAATCCTATATCCTGGAAGTCAGACTAAAAGGTGGAACCCTCAAGAGGACCTTAGGGGGAGCACCTGCATCGAAGGGCCCTGACAAGAGTGAGACAAAAACCTAACCTCAAATTTCTCCTGTTTCTCTTTCTTCTCTTTTTCTTTTTTATTTTCTCTCTGCACTGGCCTGTAATTCTCTGTACCAGGATGTGGTCTATATCCACAATGAGCTGTTAATCAAAAAGACGTACTAGATGTCCCAAAACAAAGAAGACAAACTTCTGTCAGAGCACTTGATTATCCACCAGAGGTCAACAGTAAGACCCTACTGCTGAAGACACCAATCGCTGTAGGCATGGACCATGGAGTGACTGGATTGGAATCCGGAGGAGAGCCATTCCTCAGATAATTAGCCCATCTAGTGCTGGAAGGCACTACTTGAGCTACCAGGGGAAAGTGGCCAACAGCTGCCCAAGCAACTCAAAGTCTAAGTGACTCAGAAACAAACAACCTGACGTGATGCTCACACAAGTGCAATAGTGGCACACAGCCATGGTGGGTAGCCACCTGCTCTTGGACTGGCTAACAGATCCACTCAGTGGAAAGGAAATCATATCTGGAACTAGGAAACAAGTCAGAATCATCTCCAGATAATGATTTTGCTTTCCATTGTCAAGCTCCCACTACCCTTACACTAGAATCCCTTATAATTCTCTCTAAATTAATAATGGTTATCCCATTTAACTGGCACTGACTTCACTCTCCATTGGAGAATCTGCTTCTCTTTTTCAGATGGGAGCTGGACCTGAGGAGATAAATGACCCAGCGCACTCCACCCCAACCCCAGCTGAAACCACAGAGGAATTGGGGAAATGAGCAAGAATGCAGCTCTCTTAGCTAAGCTGATATCAGCACAAGGGTGATGGAGAAAGATACTGAGGACACTCAACACATACCAAACCAGACATCTAGATACTCCTAAGTGCCCATCACTAAGTAGACTTAAAATGCTTCCAGCACGGCTCAGGGAATTTTGCAGGAGAGGGGGTGGCAAGATTGTTAGAGCCACAAGATGGGACATTTTGCACAGAGACAGTGCCTCTCCCCCATAACTGACTGCTGCTCCACAATGCATGACCCACAATCCCCAGGGGGTTGACCTGCATCTCCAATGAGAAAGGCCTCTTCAGAAAAGGGGCAGGGAGGAGAGAAAGGACAGTACCAAATTGTGATATTTACATGCACAATATGTCAATATCTAATAATAAAAATAAATAAATAGATTCAATTCTTAGAGGCAATTTTCAGTCATGGGTACTTTCCTGTGTTCATAAAATGAACTACGAACTAGAAAAGAAAAATAAAGGCTTTGGGTCACAAAAAGAAAAAAAAAAAATCCAAGGCTGGAGAGATGGCTCAGCTGTTTAAGGTGGCTGCTTGCAAAACCTAAAAACCTGGGCTGGAGAAGTGGCTTAGCGGTTAAACACTTGCCTATGAAGCCTAAGGACCCCGGTTCGAGGCTCGATTCCCCAGGACCCACGTCAGACAGATGCACAAGGGGGCGCACGCGTCTGAAGTTCGTTTGCAGTGGCTGGAATCCCTAGGGCGCCCATTCTGTCTCTCTCTCTATCTATCTGCTTCTTTCTCTCTCTGTCACTCTCAAATAAATAAATTAAAAAATGAACAAAAAAAATTTAAAAGAAAAAAAAAAAACCTAAAAACCTGAGTGCAAATCCCCAGTACCAACGTAAAGCCAGATGCACAAAGTGGCACATGTGTCCGGAGATTCTTAGAAATGGCAGGATGTCCTGACATACTTATTCCCTTGCTCCCTCTCTCTCTGTGCTTGCAATTAAATAAATAAAAATTAAAAAAAACAAACCCTTTGAGTTAATATTACTATAACATAAAACATGAACACAAAAACAAATGTGGAAGCTTCAGGCATTTGGACGAATGTTCTCATCACTACCTGCCATATCAGGAAAGGGAAGCAGGGCGGCAATGTGGCTGTGGCCCTCAGGTGTCAGACCCTGGATTTGATCCCCAGCACTGGGGTGTGTGTGGGGTTGGGGGGTGGGATAAAGGCCAGTGTGTGGTACATGTCTGGAACCCCTGCACTCAGAGGCTGAGGAGGAGCATCACATTCAAGGTTCGCCTAGGCTACACACTGAGACATTGTCAGAAAACAAGCAAAAACCCAGAACCCTGGAACCTAGCCAGCTGCCTACACGTGTCTCCGTGCCTCGTCCCTCATGGCATGGCCTGTCGTCTCCTCACTGCCCGAGCGACCAGTGACCAGCCACATGTTCTTTGGGACATAGTGGCTAGTTTAGCTCATTTAAATGTTTTACTTGTCATGTCTAGTCTTCTTTCATTCTAGAATCTATTACCAAACACACTCTTGATTTTTCTTCCCACACCAAGTGCTTCTTCTTCTTCTTCTTCTTTTTTTCCTGCTGGTCATGAGCCAAGTTCTCACGGTCTCCTCTCTGTTTTCTAGTGTACACTCTATGGTTTATCAGACATTCAAATTGCTATGCTGGGAAGTGCACAAACTATACCAGGAGCGCTTCGATACTGATAATATATATATATATATATATATATATTAGTTTTTCCAAGGTAATGTCTCATTCTAGCCCAGGCTGACCTGGTATTCACTATGTAGTCTCAGGCTGGCCTTGAACTCTTAATAATCCTCCTACCTCTACTTCCCAAAGGCTGGGATTAAAGATGTATGCCACCACCCATGGCCCTCAATCTAAAATTTGACATAAGGCATCAGGAATTCTTCGAAATGCTACCAAATCAAGAATTATACATTATGTAATTAATGTCTGAAACCAAATATAAGATTTATCTTTATACTTGTTATCATTTTTCATTTAATTTAAGTCTTGAATGTCAAACTTTACCTTTTTTTTTTTTTGCAGTGTTGAGTTGGAACCTGGGTCCTTGTACATGCTAGGTGATCATTGGTGATAGAATTTTAATTTTGCTTTAAAAGTGACACAAATAAACTTATTACCTTGGTTAACTCATTATGCTCTACATACATGAAGCAAATTATCTCTCCACACTCAATAAATTTATATAACTGAAATAACAAAAAGTCCAAAAGTTAATGTGATATCAAAGCTGAGACAGTGTAGTGCAGTTAAACAAATAGAAGGTAAAAAAGAAACACATTATATTTTAACTAAAACTGAGGATTTTTTTTTTTTTTTTGAAGCAGGTTTTTATTCAGGCTCAGACTGACCTGGAACTCATTCTACAGTCCCAGGCTGGCCTCAAACACAGCAATCCTGATCCTCCTACCTGTGTCTCCTGACTGCTAGCTAAAACGGAGTTTTTGATTTTTCATAGTATGGACTCAGTTTTTGATAGTAAATCATACTACTAAATCATAGTTTAGCTTTATATTTTCTTAGTGAAATTTAAGACAAATGACCAAAATATTTATAATTTGGATGTGCATAGTGATATGAAGAGAAAAACTAGAAGTGTAACACCTTGATAAACACAAGAACAAATAAAGCCCACCATTCATCAATTACACAGTAAGAGGTGTATTATTTCATTCACAAAGAGCCAAGCAGAAAACGACAATATCAAATTGAAGACCGTAGACTTTGGAGTCGCACCTCCTGTGGTTTGACTACTGCCCGTCTCGGCTACTTTCTCATGCTGGGAAGCTGACAAGCTAGTCAACTCTGATGGGTCAGCTTGCTCACTGCAAGGTAGCTCTCCTCACAGCATCTGCCCTGTGCAACAGTCGTGAGGAGGGTAAATGATTCACTGCGAGCATAAAATACTTAGGGTGATACTGGATTCATGGGGAGCGTTCAGCACCTTCAAAACACACGAACTGCTCTGGTGAGGTCCTACCCCTTGAGAGAGCACAAAGGGAGCATGGCTTAAATCCACTCACCCTCATGCTTCTTGTTTTCCTATCGCACCGAGGCTTGGGGTGCCGAGGGTCTGTTATCTACACCATATACTCTCCCATTGGAGACAGCAGAGAAAACTTACCTGAAGCCAATATCATTAGAACATATGCTTTTTCAGGAAGGACGGATCCCAATGGTCACACATGGATGTAATCCCAATGTATCCATGTTCCGTTTAGGATGGCCCCTCACTTCATTAGTAACTCAAAAAATTGTTGTGGGGCAAGTTACTGAAGCCTTGAATAAGTGGCTTAGCCACCAGGTCTTTATCCTGACAGGGTGATTCACATCAAAACGCAATAGGATAGCTAAAATGCAGTAGACGTCTCCACTTAATTTGGGTTTTGACTGATGACAGGGTGGATGCACTACGTTTGGTTGAATGCATTTTTGTTTGATATTTGTAGACCTTAGTATATCTCTTGAATTTCAAATCTATGGGTAGAGCTCTGTTTAATCAAAGACAGAGGGCTCTATATTAGGTGTTGTGTATTCCAAGATTAAGTCACCCATAGAGGAAAATGTTTTTGTCCAGTGCTAAGTGCACCCAAGTGTACCTAAGTGTTGATGTGGTTTAGACATTGGGGACTGGAGTCCCACAGAGGTGATTAAGCAGATCTCTGTTCAAGGTCCAAGGCATCTCGAAATCAGTACCTTAGGTTTCATCAGTCATTTCTCATTTTAGGGTTCTTTGTTGGAAATTAATTTCAGAAATGCTTTATGTATCATAATAATATACAAGTTGAAAGTCTAACCTAAGCTTGTATAAAAAATCAACACATTTAATTGAAATTGGGTAATTTAATAGGAAAGACTTAAATTCATGGAGAAATGAACTTTCCCAGGAACAGAATGTCATTTGAGTTTTCACAAATTCACAAAGTAGTTACAGAAATCCGGGTTCATGACTATATATGCTCATGTTTCCATTATTTATTTATTTAATTAAAATTTAGCATACAAAGCAATGAGAATGAGTTCGTTTGTTCATATTTTCTTCTGTTTAAAAATTTTATTTTTATTTATCTATTTGTGAGAGAGAATGAGGCAGAGAGAGAGGGAAGGAGAGAGAAGGGGTAGAAAGAGAGAAGGGGAGAGAGATAGAGAGAGAATGGGTGCATCAGGGCATCTAGCCACTACAACAAACTCCACATGTATGCACCAGCTTGGAACCTGGGTCCTTTAGCTTTGCAGGCAAGCACCTTAAATGCTAAGCTATCTCTCTAACCCTCATTTGTTCCCATTTTCACTGAATTAAAAATAAGCAGTGACCATCCTTGAAACCGAGAGCAACTCAAATGCTGGAAACTTACCAAAAATCAGAGGTGTTTGTATACTTTGATATTCATTGTTTCTTTCTGACTGAACCAGGGAATTCTGATCTTGAATTTTGTGTTATTGCGCACTTGTTTTAGGAAATAACTTGTATATAAACTCAAAGTTATGAGTAAGTAACTAAGTGTCACGTATTTCATATATTCTAGATATTAGCCTCCTGTCTGAGGAGTAGCTGGCTAAGATCTTCTCCCATTCTGTAGGCTTTCTCTGTTGATAGTTTCCTGTGCTGTGAAGAAACTTGAGTTTCATGTCATCCTATTTGTTGATAGGTGGGATGATTTCCTGTCATTTGGATTCCTTTTCAGAATCATTAATATTTTTACACTAAGATTTATCTAATGTGTGTATTTTGGGTTCATTTATTATCCCTATAGAATATAATATTTTAGATAAACAATTATTTTATCTGTTTACATGTTTTTGCTTCCTATGGTTTTTGGTCCATAGGAAAGTGTTATGGGGGTGCAGGAGAGATGGCTCAGCAGTTAAATACACTTGCTTGCAAAGCCAGATAGCCTAGGTCCAATTCCCCAGTATCCGCATAACACCAAATGCACAATGTGGTGAATATATCTGGTCTTTGTGTACAGGTGCAGTAGGCCTTGGTGAACCAATTTTTTCTCTTTCTATCTCCTTGCAAATAAATCTATAAACATATGTATAAAAAGAATGGTATTTGTTCATACAATAAAGTTCATAATTAATTAAGAAATCATAAAAAGAAAGCTGTTATGATGAACAACTTAAAAAAAATATTTTATTTTTGTTTGTTTGAGAGAGAGAGAGAGAGATACAGAAATAGGCAGGTAGAGAGAGAGAGGGAGGGAGAGAGAGAATAGGTGCGCCAGGGCCTCTAGCCACTGCAAGCAAACTCCAGATGCATGTGACCCCCTTGTGCATCTGGCCTACGTGGGTCCTGAGGAATCAAACTGGGATCCTTTGGCTTTGCCGGCAAGTGCCCTAACTGCTAAGCCATCTCTCCAGCCACACAAACAACTTTTACATGTATGTTGGGGCATAGGCAAGGAATCAGTGCAGCAAAGAGAAGAGTCGCTGGGTTGTTGAACAAGCAAATACTGAACCCTTCAAGCAACTCCCCCCATGCTGTTGCAGAGACAGATGGACACTGTGAATAGAAGCAAGCTTCACGCAGCTGCGGTTGCATGGCCTCCGGTGGGAAGGGGCAGCAGAAGGTTAGCCTGGAGGGAAAGCCAGGTGGCCTGATGAAGAGATGGGCAGTCTGCAAACAAACTCGAGATGCAGGAGCCACTTGGTGCATCTGACTTTATGTGGATGCTGGGGAGCCACACCCAGGTTGTTAGGCTCTGCAGACAAGCTCCTTAACCACTGAGCTATATCTCCAGCTCTGAAGCCTCAGAGCTTATTGTAGGTATTGGCGAGACGATGGTTCCTTTGGCAGAATGGGTCAGCGATGGGAAGGAATTCTAATTTCCCAATTCGCATGATGTAGAGGCCTGAGGCCACAGGTGCTGTCTTGAGAGGGAGCCTCTTATTTAAAACTGATCTACTCTGGGGCCTGAGAGTGGGGGAAGTTCGCACTTCAGAAAGCCTAGAGTCAGCCAGGTACAGCCCTAGTGTGAGGATGGATGAAGGTTGGTGTGGGGCGGTGGGGGTGGGAGCTGTGGGTTGCTTGGCGCTGACGAGTTGGGAAGCACCGGGCAGGAGGCTTGATGTGAGTAGACTCGAGGCCGCGAAGGGTACAGGGGAGGCAGCCCCACCCTGGGTGGGTAGGAGCAGAGCTCTTCAGCTGGGAATACCTTTGACAGCCTTGAGTCTGAGCTCAGCAGCATTGTGCCAGCCTCTGGAGCCAGTCGTCTGCTGCGGAGACTCAGAGCTCAGAACCTCCAGCCCCCACAGCCTCAGCCTCCAGATGGGGGTAAGTTCTTGGCAGGCTTTGAAAGCCAGGGAATAGGTCTGTCTGAGTAGATGTCAGTGTTGTGTTTGATTCTCCTAGTCCCAGTACACTTTGGGGGACCCTCTCCCCAAACATTAGCCACCCTAAAGTGTATGATTACGGGAGCTTTAGAATGGTGGGAGAACCTACTTGCCCACAGACTGCAAAGCTAAAAGTTGCCAGCAGAGGCTCCTGGTATGCAAGGAAGTGATGTTACTAGAGTGAGGACAGCAATACTGGACACCTGACAGGCTCGGCCCAGCTTCATGAAAGGAAGGACAGGATTCTACACGCGCGTCTAATTCCTCTCTTGGCAGCCACCAGCAGATCCAGCGGTAGAGCATGTGTGCCGGAGCTCGTCCGCAAGCCATGCGCTTGTGTTGCTCCTTGTATTCTTCTTACCTTCACTTTTTTTTTTTTTTTTTTTTTTTTTTTTTTGAGGTCAAGTCTCTCTCTAGCCCAAGCTATGTAGCCTCAGGGTGACCTCAAAACTCACAGCACGAGCTTGGTGTGGTGGCATACGCCTTTAATCCCAGCACTTGGGAGGCAGAGGTAGGAGGATCACCATGAGTTCAAGGCCACCCTGAGACGACAGAGTTAATTCCAGGTCAGCCTGGACCAGAGTGAGACCCTACCTCGAAAAAAAAAAAAAAAAAACTCGCAGCAATCCACCCACCTGTCTCCCAAGTGCTGGGATTAAAGGCATGTGTCATCACATTTGGCCACATCTGTGATTTTTATAACCAAGGAAACTTGAGGTTGAAATGTAGTCTTCTGAAGTCTAGGCTAATGTTTGTCTCGTCCTTCCTGTGTCCTTACCCACTGCATGTGTTTTTTCAGATGTTGACCATGGGATAGTGGCGCCTTTCCCTTAGGACACGTGTGAGGAATGTGTGGACAATCCCAGGAGTGTTGACATGATACCTTGGTCACATTGAGAGCAACACAATTCAATTACCATGATTATAACTGTTATCACCTCCTTCTTCAGCCCGGTCTTATTCTACAACTGTGAGATCAGTCTGATTGTCTCACACAAGTATTGATTAGTTTGCAGAGGCTTAACACATTTAATACATAGTTAAGCTACATAGAAAAAAATATTAAGTCTTATTACCAGATTAAATGTATAACACACATAAACCAAAGAAAAATTAAAACTGGGCATGCAGAGATAAACAATTCTAGGTAGAAAGTATGATGCTCTCCTAAAGGTTTATAACTATTATATTTTCCTACACTTAGATTATTGAAGTTAGTACATTACTTAATATACTACTGAACTTTATCAGAGACCTTACAAAGTATAGGTACAAACATCCCAAACTCAGTAATTGTGTTTGTGTGTGTGTCTGTGAAAATATTGGCTACATTCGTGCCACAGAATTTACATTTTCTCTGTAGACTATTTTTGAGGGCTGCTGAGTTGTTCTTGAAGACAACTCTGAAAGAAGTATGATGTGGACGATAAGGACATTGATAATGTCCTGTGTCATACTAAATGCTTTTTAATTTTTTTAATATTTTAATTTGGGGCTGGAGAAATGGCTTAGTGGTTAAGGCATTTGCCTGTGAACCCTAAGGACCCAGGTTTGATTCTCCAGGTCCCATGTAAGCCAGATGCACATGGTGGAACATGCATCTGGAGTTCATTTGTAGTGGCTAGAGGCCCTGGAGTGCCCATTCTCTCTCTCTCACTCTCTGTCTCAAATAAATAAATAAAAAATAAATCAGAAAAAATTTAAATATACATTTTGTTTATTGAGCTATAATGGGAGTGTCACAGCCTCTAGCCACTGCAAATGAACTGCAGATGCATGTGCCACCTTGTGCATCCGGCTTACATGGGCACTGGGGAATTGAGCCTGAGTACTTAGGCTTCACAGGTAAGCACCTCTTCAGGCCCTAAATGCTTTCCATGTTAGCTGTTACTGTGTAGTTTTGACTAGGCAAGTAGGTAATTATCCTATTGACTATCACTTTACACTACAAGAGATATGATAGAAGAAAAACATTATATTACATTTAGATTTCATCAAGGTGACATATTAAGTCTCTTTATTAAAATTATTGAAATGTATTTTTTAGAGAGAGGTATCAAATCCTAGAAGATATCAAATTTTAAGTATAATCACATTTTTCATAAAAGTGTTATGATAAGTAGAAAGTAAGAGATTATCTTATGAAGTTCATACATACATACACATTACTACACATCTCAACATTCACACACATTCATGATTCCACAGCTGAATGTCAAAAGCCTAACTGATGTATGTTAAACCACTCTTCTCTTTTCATTATAGTGGAAAAAATCATGGGTATATTTTTCATGAATGAATGAGAAATAAATAAGACTGTTTTGTCACCTAGAAACACTTTAATTTGTGTTTTCTCACTCTTATGTCATGACAAGGTAGTAGAATACACAATTATGACTGCTTATAAAAGACATAAAGATCAAGTTTCATTGAAAAAAGAGTGGATTATCTAGCTGAGTCTTGTGACAATTGGTGTCTTACAGATTTCATTGTCTGAAAAACTGTATATAAATGCTTGGGTGATATCACAAAAGATTGAAGATACAAATGCTATGATACATGAAATTAATGCACAAAACATGATACCTGTGAAACTATTCAGATCTATATAGGAGCATTAGTACTGAAATTACAAAACATCATAAGGAAAGGAGTTTAAATAGAATAAATAATAAAAAATAACTTAGAATAAATTAATGCATTCAAGGTTACAGTCCCTTTGTGCTAGGTTTTAAGTAAACACAAAATTTCTAGTGATGGAACTAGGCAGATGGCTCAGCAGTTAAATGTGCTTGCTTACAAAGCTATTGGCACAGGTTCAATCCCCCAGCACCCACATAAAGACAGATGCAAAAAGTGGTTCATATGTCTGGCATTTGTTTGCAGGTGAGAGACTCTGGCATGCTGACCTTCCAGTCCCACATATGTGTATAAATAATTTAAAATATAAAAAATTTCAGAGACATGTACTCCTTGAGAATACACCAATGGCTAGAAGCAGAAAGGGTCTAAGCATGTTGTTTCTCCTGTTGTTTATATCCACAAAATGTACATGAGAATTGGGGTCATTTATTTCTATGATCTAAGGATTACTTTTCTCAGTAAAAATCTAAATTATGTATGCTATTCTATTTCCATCTCCACTCTAAGATTTTTAATTTTTAATTTTTTTTTTTGGTTTTGGATTATTGAGATAGGGTTTCACTCTAGCTCAGGCTGACCTAGAATTCACTATGCAGTCACTTGTAGTCAGGGTGGCCTTGAACTCATGGCAATCCTTCTATCTCTACCTCCCGAGTGCTGGGATTAAAAGCAGGCACTACCATGCCCAGCACTTTTTAAATTCTTTTTTTTTAAATTTGTCTTTTTAAAAAATTTTTTATTTATTTATTTGACAGCAACAGACAGAGAAAGAGGCAGATAGAGAGAAACAATGGGCGCGCCAGGGCCTCCAGCCACTGCAAATGAACTCCAGACATGTGCGCCCCCTTGTGCATCTTGCTAACGTGGGTCCTGGGGAATCAAGCCTCAAACCGGGGTCCTTAGGCTTCACAGGCAAGCGCTTCACCACGAAGCCATCTCTCCAGCCCCTTTTTTAATTCTTAAAAATTATTTATTTATTTGTAAGGAGAGAGAGAGAGAGAGAGAGAATGGGAGAGAGGGAGAATGGAAACAAACTCTAGATGCATGTACCATTTTGTGCATCTGGTTTTATGTGGATACTCAGGAACTGAATCCAGGTTGTTAGGGTTTGCAGGTAAGGGCTTTAACCCGCTGAGCCATCTCTCCAGCCCCACTCTAAGATTTTTCTATGATTTCCAATGTCTCTCTGCTTTTGCAGGCTTGTGGTGAACTCTCACCAGCTTTCTCAATGCGTCTTTCATGTCCTTATTCCTTAAGGTGTAAATGAGGGGGTTGAGACTGGGGGTGATGATGGTGTAAAAGAGAGTGAGAAACTTGCCCTGGTCCTTGGAGGCATTGTGACCAGGTTGCAGGTACATGTATATAATGGTTCCATAGAATATGGACACCACGGTGAGATGAGACCCACAGGTATTTGTTGCTTTCCGCCGTCCCGCCTTTGACTTCATCCTCAGCACAGCTCTGGCAATGTAGCCATAGGATATCAGGATGAGGAGGAGGGGTGTGAGCACAATGACAATGCCTAAGGCAAAAACAGACATCTCCACGGTTGTGGTGTCCACACAAGCTATCTTGACCATCGCCGGCAACTCACACAAGAAGTGGTCCAGGACGTGGTTCCCACATCGAGGCAAGTTCACAGTGAGCGAACATAATACCACAGAGTTGGCCAAACTGATGCTCCAGACCATGACAACCATCTTGAGACACAGGTGTGGGTTCATGATGACTGAATAATGCAGTGGCTTACAGATGGCCGTGAAGCGGTCATAGGACATGACGGCCAGGAGAAGACACTCGATGGAGCCCAGCCACATGTACACGTAGAGCTGAGCTAGACAGCCCGCAGCGCTGATGGTCTTCTCAGGTCCCCACAGGTTCACCAGCATCTGAGGGACGATGCTCGTGGTGAAACACAGATCCAGGAACGACAAGTTCCTGAGGAAGAAGTACATGGGTGTATGGAGCTGAGAATCCAGGAGAGATGCAAGGATGATGGCTGTGTTACCCACCAAGGTGATCACGTAGAAGATGGTGACCACTGCAGACAGGATCATCTCCAACTGGGGATGGTCAGAGAAGCCGAGAAGAAGAAAACCTTGGAAAGAGCTGTCATTGCTCTGGTCCATAGTCCTCCAAGGTCTGTATCATAGAATGATGAAAGAAGGAGGGGGAGAATGCAGAGAGAAACAGGAGAACAAGACATTATTTGTCAGCAAATAATGTGAAAATAATTTGACTAAATACAGAATTAAAGGTGGGGGAATTAGGTTAGTAATTGAAGAAATTAATTGATAGGTGGTGAAGATCAAAGTCAAGTAACCTTATGTTTGTTGGAGATTCTTTTATGGCAAAGGGTTAATAGTAGGTGTTTCTTTGTAATCTAGATGACCTTGAGGAGCTTACCTTTTTTTTTTTAAAATAAAGACATTAAGCTTATTTTTCAAAAAAATATATTTTCTCCCAGGTGTGGTGGTACATCTTTAGTCCCAGAACTCTGAGACAGAGGTAGGAGGATAAAAGTGAGTTAAAGACCACCCTGAAACTACATAGTGAGTTCCAGGTCAGCCTGGGCTAGAGCAAGACCCTGCCATAAAAGCCAAGGAAAAGTTTGCCAGAAGTGTTGAATACTATAATTTTATATGGTCATAATATCTCAATAAATTATCTTTCTAACCAGTAGGTACCATTTAAGTGAACAACTTGTCTAGGTTTACTTCTGTAGCACCCAAATACAATTAATACCTCTGTGGTGGTTTTCCCCAGGTCTATTTTATTTATTCACTTTTAACCAGCCAAGAGGCAGAGCTTAGCGCATAACAATGTATGTGTTTTATAACTGGTGATTAATTTGATCTTAATATTATGAAGCAGGGTAGATACCAGTATATCAGTACATGATCGTTCACTTTTTCTCACCTGCAGGTCGTGAGGCCCCTTATGAGACCTCCCCCAATTACTTCCAACCTAGAGAAGATCAGCGAACCACAATTCAGATTAGACAAGTGCTGGCTATGTCCCAGTGGGTCTGCTACTGTTCTTTTCCAACTGTAAATTCAAGAATATTAAGTTACTTATATTCAATGGTAAATGGAAAATATAATACAAAGACAAATCATGATGTGAGATTATTGATAGTAACCGCTTCCCACTAAACTAAACTAAACTAAAGGTAGGCTAAACTATAGGTGGATTTTCCATGATTCTTAAGAAAACTAAAAAATGAATTAAATCTACATTCACTGCTATAAATTTAACAAAAGAAAAAAAAAAACCCACTGGACAGAAGCAATTATACCCTAACAAATTTGAGGCCAGCCTGTCTACATGAGTCCTGAGGCCCTTACTTTCTTCCTCCGAAAGACATCTCCAGCTAGGTCTGGCTTGGTGGTGTAAGTCATAACTCCTCAGGAGGCAGGAAGATAGTAAACCTCAATTCAAGGTGAGTCTGGTCCCCAAAATATCAAAAGAAGAAGAAGAAGAGAACTGGGAGTGTGATTCAGTGGCAGGACACCTGTCTAACATAACACAAGGCCCTGGGTTCAATCCACAGTACCACAAAAGAAGGAGTTCTCTTCCCCAATCTAAGTTCTCAACTTTCTTTCTTTCTTTTTTTTTTTTTGGTTTTTCGAGGTAGGGTCTCACTCTAGCTCAGGCTGTCCTGGAATTCACTATGGAGTCTCAGGGTGGCCTCGAACTCTCGGTGATCCTCATACCTCTGCCTCCCAAGTGCTGGGATTAAAGGCGTGCGCCACCACGCCCGGTTAGTTCTCAACTTTCATAATGGTCAGACACACTTACCTACAGCAGCATATATTCCCAGACTTGAAGCACAGTAAGAAATATTGACCTGGGGCTGGAGAGATGGTTTAGCAGTTAAGGCGTTCGCCTGCAAAGCCAAAAGACCTAGGCTCAATTCCCCAGGACCCACCTAAGCCAGATGCGCAAGGGGGGCACATGCATCTGGAGTTCATTTGCAGCAGCTGGAGGCCCTGGTGTGCCCATTCTCTCTCTGTGTGTCTCTTTCTCTGTGGAAGGAAGGAAGGAAGGGAGGAAGGGAGGAAGGGAGGAAGGGAGGAAGGGAGGAAGGGAGGAAGGGAGGAAGGGAGGAAGGGAGGAAGGGGAAAGAAAGGAAGGCAGGAAGGAAGAAGAAAGAGAGAAAGAAATACTGGCCTGGATTTTACGCTGAGGACTCTGAGTCCGGATGACTCAGGAGAAGACAGTGCTGCCATTGGTTCTCAGCATCCAAGCCTTTAATCCCAGCGCTCAGGAGGCAGAGGTAGGAGGATCGCCATGAGTCCGAGGCCACCCTGAGACTCCATAGTGAATTCCAGGTCAGCCTGGGCTGGTGTAAGCCTCTACTTCGAAAAATCAAAAACAACAACAACAACAAAAACAAAAAAAAAAACCCCACAGGGTTATAGAAAGTTTGAGAGCAGCCTGGTTACAGTGAGTTCCAGGCCAGCTTGGATCCCATAGTGAGAATCTGTCTCAACAAGTCAGAAAGAATGAAAGTTGTTTTTGAGAAATAACTGGGCCCACAAGAACATTGTCCTTTTCTCATAGCTCACTTGAGTCTTCCCGACGTGGCACTGTGCTTGCAAGCAAGCCTTCATAAACAGAACAGCCCCTCTAAGGTGTGGGGAAATTACCTTGAATATGTCCTTTTCTTTAAACAAGCATTTTAATTAGAGCATGCTAAGGTTATAATCATAAAGAATGTACTGTTGTTACCAAGTTGCACGAGACAGTGATGCAGTTCCTCTTGCATAAAAATCTAAATTTAGGGCTGGAGAGATGGCTTAGCGGTTAAGCGCTTGCCTGTGAAGCCTAAGGACCCCGGTTCGAGGCTCGGTTCCCCAGGTCCCACATTAGCCAGATGCACAAGGGGGTGCACACGTCTGGAGTTTGTTTGCAGAGGCTGGAAGCCCTGGCGCGCCCATTCTCTCTCTCTCCCTCTGTCTTTCTCTCTGTGTCTGTCGCTCTCAAATAAATAAATAAAAAATTAAAACAAAACAAAACAAAAAAAAAACAAAACATAGCTTGCCTGAGCCCTGAACATCACAGATGGTCAATAATGACAAGGAATGTTAAGAGATGCCGACTGAACTTAAGCCATGCTCCTTGCCCTGCTTCCTCTGTGGCCAGTTGCACTCCTGACCCAGAACAATGTGCGTATGCCAGAGATGTGCTGACCATATCTTTGAAAGCAACGGAGGTTAAACGTAATGATTTGGGGCTGGAGAGATGGCTCAGTGGTTAAGGTGCTTGCCTGCAAAGACTAAATACCTGGATTAGATTCCCCAAGACCCACATAAAGCCAGATGCACAAGATGGTGCTTGCTTCTGGAGTTCATTTGCGGTGGCTGGAGGCCCTGGTGTGCCCATTCTCTCTCTCTCTCCTGTCTATCTCTATGTTTGCAAATAAATAAGTAAAAAGTAATGAATTGCCCACAAAAATGTTGAAAGCAACATGTAGGCTGAGTGCAATTGCATTTATGAATAGTGAGTGTGTGAGGGGTCTAGATCTGAAGAGTCCACAGGTCACACCTCTGGGTCATTTCCTTTAACAAATGTTTTAAGAATTACTTGGAGTCAAAGTTCCTTGTTCCTTGCTAATGAAATGCTGACTTTTAACTCACATGGCACCTGGCCTTTGCCACATAATACCAACTCCTCACGTGTCACTGTTTCTTTGCTCAGGTATTGCTGTTCGATAAAAACACGAGTGAGTGCCTGCCAGCATATGCAGGAGCTCCACTCTTGGTTTAAATGAATCCACGTGTTGGTTTTCTTTTCTCAGGCTGTGCTCTAAAAGCCAGACCAATGCTTGGGTAAACTGATCTAAGAGTCAGTTTCTAAAATTCCAGGGCAGTGCCCCAACTTGGCAGCTAGGATTGGCAATATGAAATTTAAATAACAGAAGTATTGGGCACCAAATGATCAAATTTGGCTTCATCACACTAAAAACTAAAAGTAGGGCTGGAGAGACAGCTTAGCAGTTAAGGCGCTTGCCTACAAAGCCTAAGGACCTATGTTTGACTCTCTAGATCCCACATAAGCCAGACACACAAAGGTGAGGCAAATGCAAAGTCACACATGCCCACTAGGTGGCGCAAGCACCTGAAGTCTGATTTTAGTGGCTGAGGCCCTGGCGTGCCAATTCTCTCCCTCTCCCTCCCTCCCTCTCTCTCTCTCTCTCTGGCTCTGTCTCTAAAATAAATAAGTAAATAAATACACAAATAAACTAAAAGTAGTTACCTAAACAAAAGTAATACAACCATAGTCTTCTAGGTAACATGGTGAGCTGTGCCTTTGTGTTTGTGGTGAACATGAAATGACAAATAAATGAGGCTTTGAAAATTTCAAAACCATGGTTGTTCCAACTTTGGCTGCATAAAAATCACCTTTGGAGGTTGTTCACCTGAGGGTTTATCTATTTATTTATTTTTGCTTCCTAACTCCTGGTATACAACAGGCTGCATGTGCTGTGGAGTAATTACAAGGCTCATTTCAAAAACCAATGCTGGCAGCCATTCTAACATGGAAGAGTTAGTATTAGGGTGGCAGCAGCTCCAGGAAGGAAGGAAACCTGAAGCTCTGAACATGCACAAGATGGCGCCGTCCAGCTCCATGGACGAAGAATGGCTTCTTCCCTAAGCAGAGGGAGAACAGTTTGGATTTAAATATACTATCCCAGGCATTTGAGACTAAGCCAAAACTTGATCAGTGTTAGTATCTGTGTTTGTGAAGGTTTAAGTGACCTACTGATTTTATTAGCTGGGAGAGTTGGGCTGCCGCAGTAGAGATTTACCCATGCTGGAACTCGCTTCTGCATTTATGCAAGTTTTTTTCTCACAACTGTTTATTAAGTTTCACTCTAGCCCAGGATGACCTAGAATTCACTATGTCACTACGGAGTCTCAGGCTGGCCTTGAACTCATGGCAATCCTCCTACCTCTGCCTCCCAAGTGCTGCGATTAAAGGTGTGTGTCACTATGCCTGGCATAAGCATTCAATCTTTTATGTCAAATTCTAATTAATTCATCCTATCAGGATTTTCCTTTATCAAAAGACTGACCTTCCTGTTTCAGTATAGAATTTGTACAGTTTCCAGGACGTTTTCTGCTATTCTTATATTCTTTCATACTTTCAGCTCTAGGATTTGATGACACCCAGATGTCCTGCTTCCAGTGACACATGTAACCATTTAAATTGAGGTCTCTGAACCCAAGAATGGTTTCAATCACTGCATTCCTCACTGCATTCTTGATTGTATTTTATAGAATTGTATTAAAGTTCAAAATATTTTATTTGAGAGAGAAAGAATGGGCACACCAAGGCCTCCAGCCACCTCAAACAAACTCCAGATGCATGCACTACCTTCTGCATCTGGCTTACCTGGGTCCTGAGGAATTGAACCTGGGTCCTCTGGCTTTGCAGGAAGGCCCCTCAACAATTAAGCCATTTCTCCAGTCCTATTAAATGAACTTTGATCTAAATGAAATACTGAGAAAGAGATTCATGCCAAAGAGAATCTAGTTGTTCCTGGAGACACTAAATAAGGTGTTTCCAAGATTTAGCAAAGGCTGTCTGAAATGAAATGCTCTTTTCCTCAGATGTTCGTTAGAAACTATGATTTACATACGTTCATACCTTCCCTGGGAATGCATGACCTCTAATGCAATTAAAGTTTTGCTTACCTCATTTTGATCAATAGCCTTCAAAAATGACATCACAAGGGAAGAGACTTGAATTCTCAAACGTTGTTCAGACAGAGTCTGTAGTCCAAGTGATGAGTGTTTGAGATCTGGCTGCAGAACTCTGGATTTCCAGTGGCCACAAGGGTGGGGTGTGTGAAAGCCTTGGTAGGAGGATGAAGGGAAGAAATATGAAGAAGGCTTTGTGAGTAAGCTGTGTGTGTGCTGTTCCCGACACCTCAGGGGAATTGTCACTCAGGCCCCTTGGTGCTCCTGTCCCCAGATGAGGCAGCTCAGCTCCTGGGGACAGAGCTCTCTGAGGAAAAGCTTCCTGTGCACAATTAGTGACTTGCCAGCTGAGGTTGGTGGCAAACTCTTCTGTTGTTGGGTGCGCTTTGGAATAACCTGGTTCTATTTACCAGCACACTGCACACTCATTGAAAGCAGAATGCCATTAAGGAGGAGCTTGTTAGAATCCGTGACTTGAGGAGTCTGGCTGGACACGTTCAGGGCTGGAAAGCTTGCTCAGCACCAACGGTGCTCTGGGTTCAAACCCGGCCCTGAAAACAGCAACAGTGGCCACCATTAAACCATTGCCTTCACATTACTTCACTGACTCCTGAGTATCTCACATTAGACTGAATCATCTCTAATCTTAGCAGTGAAGAGCAAGAAAAGCAAAGTTGGGTAGAGAAGCCAGAGACTTAATGCTCTCGGCCTGCAGGTTGGAGGTTTATGGCTCTGGGCTTTAACTCCCCCCCCGCCAACCCCCCGCCGGTGGCCCTGGCGTTTGGCATCTGCTGTCATCCTGGGATTCCAGCAATAGTGAGCATCAGTGAGGAGGGAGATTGGGTCAGACATGCTTGATTGTCACTCCAGAAGCCAGAAACCAAGAAAAGTCATTGCTGGTCAGCCCTAGACAAGCAGTGGTGGGGTGGGCATGCTCACCAGACAGCCCAGAAGACAGAGGAGGACCGCTGGCCCTCAGCTTTCTCCTCCCCCCTTCCCATTTACCAGGAGCCCCATCAATGGGACGGAGCTGCTCGCCTATAGGGTAGTCTTCCCCTCTCAGACCATTCTGGAGTCTCCCTCACCAGACGCAAGGTAGGAATCACTTAGGTGATCCTCACCCAGTCAAGTTGATGGTACAATTGACCAGCACATGGAGGGATGGCTCAGTGGTTAAGACATTTTCTTGTGAAGCCAGAGGACCCAGGTTTGATTCCCCAGGACCCACATAAGGAAGATGCACAAGGTGGCGCACACATCTGGAATTCGTTTCCACTAGCAGGAGGCCCTGCCTTGCTCATTCACTTTCTCTCTCTCATCTCTCTTAATAAATAAATAAAGATAACATATTTAAAAACATTAACAAGCCCAGAGAGATGGTTTAGTGGTTAAGGCACTTGCCTTCGAAGTCAAAGGACCCAGGTTTGATTCCCCAGTACCCATGTAAGCCAGATGCACAATGGGGCACATATGTGAAGTTTGTTGGCAGTGGCTGGAGGCCCTGGTGAGCCCATTCCCTCTTTGTCTGTCTCCTCTCTCTCTCTCTCTCTCTCTCTCTACTTGCAATAAATTAAATTGAATTAAAAAAATTTAAATTAACCAGCACAGGGCACATATTTTATATAATGTCAATCATTTAAAATTTACTGTGACTTCTCTGTTGGTCTTATGCTCCATCTTGTAGAGTGGTCAATGTATCCTGGAAATACAAGCATTCTGCTACAGGACCTACTTGATTTAAAATATTGTTTAGGGCTGGAAGAATGGCTTAGAGGTTAAGGCACTTGCCTGTGAAGCCTAAGGACCCGGGTTCGATTCCCCAGTACCCCCCTAAGCCAGGTGCACAAAGCGGCACATGCTTCTGGAGTTTGTTTGTAGTGGCCAGAGGCCCTGGCACCCATTTTCTCTCTCTGCTTGCAAAAATATATATAAATAAATAATTTTTTAAATTTAAAATGTTTATACTTTCTATTTGCTTGATGATATTTGAATCATTTTATCCATTTACCAAAGTGAAATATTGAACTATTATTGTGGAATCATCTTTTTCTCCAATCAGTTATATAATTCTTTTTTCTCAGGGATTTTTGGGGAGCGACTACATTCACTTATGTTTTATTTTCCTGATGAATTGCTCAATTTATCATTATGCATCATCTTTATTTATCTAGTTTATTACTGGCCTTCTCAGCCCTTAGCACATGGCAAAGCATCTATGTATTTATCTTTCCACATATTTTTTTAAGTTCACTGATTAATTTATTTTTTTTCCCAACTATTATCCACTACTTCAATAAGAAATAAAGTCAGTCACCTGTAATTAGTTTCAGCCCACATATCTAGAAAAATATTCTTTGCACCAGTTAAGTTTTGAATCAGGCACAAATACAGAAACTTTAATAAATGTAGTTTCCAAGGTAGCCTCAAGAGAGGTGAAATAGTGACATAAATCTTTAAGTATATAAGTAAATATTCTTGAAATGTTCATAAGATACTTAATCATATAGTAAATTATCTTTATTTTCTATGGGACATTTATTTATTGTTTTTTAGTTGATTATTAATTTTATTTTATGACCTTCTTGGGCACTTGTCATATTCCCATCAGGTTTTACTCTCCCCCTACCCAATTCACTTCAGGATATCCTCCATGGGGTTTTTGGTGATCCCTATGTGGTTTTGAATGCATTGGTCCATCTCTTTCTTTCTCTCTCTACCGTGCCTTTTCTTTTTTATTCTTTATTACTTATGTGCATACTCAGTGTGTAAACAGCACATGTTGGTGCCATCCTTAGCCCCATCCCTGCCCCCGCCCCCGCCAAAGGGACCCTCATCGTTGGGGATGCCAGTTATCCCCATGGGGATTGTGGGTCTTGCATTGTGGGGATAGCCATCAGTTATGGGGAAGAGGCAAAGTCTCTGGCCATAATGTCCCAATTTATGGCTCTAAAAATCTTTCTGCCCCCTCTTCCATGAATTTCCCTGAGCCATGTTGGGGTCCTTTTAGGTCTACTTCCGTGATGAGGTCTTGGGAACCTCTGTGTCTCTGGATCTCTGGTTTGGTAGGAGTTGAGTGTTTTCTGTGTCCTTCTCCTTCACCTTTGTGCTGATACCAGGTTCACCAAGAAAGCAGCACTCTTGCTCGTTACCCCAATTCCTCTTGGTTTCAGGTGGGGCCCTGGTAAGGTGTGATGGGCTCTCCTCAGGTTCTGCATCCATCTGAAAAAGAGAAGCAGATTTTCCAATGGAGAGTGAAGTCAGCACCGAATAAATGGGATAACTATTATTAGTTTAGAGAGAATTTAATAGGTGTAGGCCCTCTTGTAGCCCAAGATTGGTGGGAGCTTGATATTGGAGAGTAAAGTCGTTATTTGGGTATGATCCTGACTTGTTTCACAGTCCCAGCTATGGGTTCCACTCCACTGAGCAGATCTGTTAGCCAATCCAAGAGCAGCTGGTTACCCACCATGGTTGTGTGCTGCTATTGCACTTGTGTGAGCATCACATCAGATTGTTTTCTGCTGAGTAGCTTAGACCTCAAGTTGCTTGGAGAAATGTTGGACATTGTCCCCCAGTAGCTCATGTAGCACCTTGTGGCACTAGAGGAGCTAACTGTAACTGTCCTGGGACTGGCTCTCTTCCAGATTCCCACCAGCTCTCTCCATGTTCCATACTGACAGCATATGGTGTCTTCAGCAGTAGGGTCTTACCATTAACCTTTGGTGGGTCATCAAGTCTATGCCTTTCCTTTTTTGAGGAGCAGTGTCACTCTAATCTGGGCTGTCCTCCTCTAGCCTCAGAAGTGCTGTGACTACATATACAAGGCACAACATATGGCTTTGTGTTTCTTTTTCACTTGAGTAAATGTACCCTGCCCATAACACCCTTCCACCACCCTCCATTGTCACACTTCCTCCATTGCCCATCACTGAACTCCTTCTTCTTTCTAATTTGTCTGTCTCCTCATTTAATGTGATCACTTGTTTTGCCCTCCCCCATCATCCATAATAACATGGAGAAGGGCCCAAAATTATGAAGGTCTCGTTCAGGTAACGACAGCCAGCTGATATGAGGTCCTGAGTACACTGGACTCCATGTGTCTGGAAGCCAGTGTTCCAAAGCTCTCCTCCTTACCTTTGGCTCTAATGTTCATTCCAACACCTTTTCCTCAACAGAACCTGAGCCTTGGAGGGTGTGATAGAGGTCTCATTCAGTGTCAAACACTCCACAGTCATGAATTCTCAGCACTTTGATGAGTTTTGAGTCCCTTCATGTGGGTCACCACCATCTAAAAAGGGAAGCTTTTTTAATTAAAAGTGAGAGCAGTACCAATATAGGAACAAAAGTACAAATATCCACAGGGCCACTGGGAGGGCATAGTATATCTATACAGCCAAACAACAGTAGTCATTTCCCAACTAGGGCCCTGACCTCCCCAGCCATAGGCTTTTGACTTGGTTTGCAGAGTCAGACATGAATTCCTTCCATGAGGTGAGCTCATATTGAGCCAGAGAGCATTTGGTCATTCCCATAACAGTTATGTCACTATCACACCATTGGACACATCTCGCCTGGCCGGTTGGTTCTGTCATAGTGGGGTGAGACTGTTAATGACTTTTCTCCCTCAATAGCCTGCACAGTACTTTTTACCAGTATGACAGCGAGGCCGCAGGCAAGAAGCATCAAGCTCAGCTCCTGCCTGACTTCTCAGTGCCCTGGGGCCAAAGCCAATTGTCTTCAGCAGCAGAGTCTAATCTTCTAGTTTTGTGAACAGCCAAGTGCACTATGAGTAATTGGCATCATTTAAGAGTTTTCGGGGAGCCTCCCTGACTGAAAACTCACTGGGAGGTAATCCATCCCTGACACTGGAATATGCTTACAATAACCTATGGCTTCTGTGAGTGGTATTACCTACCCAGGTAGGGTACTTCTGTTCAAAACCTTTTTCAAACTTACTGGCTGGAGAAATGGCTTAGTGGTTAAGGTGCTTGCCTAAAAGGCCAAAGGACCCAGGTTCAGTTTCCCCAGGACCCATGTAAGCCAGATGCACAAGGGGGTGCACACATCTGGAGTTTATTTGAAGGGGCTGGAGGCCCTGGTATACCCATTCTCTCTCTCTCTCTCTCTCTCTCTCTCTCTCTCTCTCTCTCTGTCTATCTCTCTCTCTCTCTTTCTCCCCCACCTATGTCTTTTTCTCTCAAATAAATAAGAATTTAAAAAAATAAGAAAAAATTCATATGTGGCTTTTGTATCCATATTTATATATGGTGAATCCTCTCACTCTTCTACCCAACACAATTTAAACTTTTCCACCTCAGTATTCCACCCCACTGCTTTCATTCAACATTAATGCCCTGTTTTTGAGTACTTTTTGAATACCTTTTAAAATATTTTTATTTATTTATTTGTAGAGAGAGAGGAAGAGGTGTGTGTTTGTGTATATATGTATATATATATGGAGAGAGAGAGAGAGAATGGGTGTGGCAGGGCCTCTAGCCACTGCAAACAAATTCCAGACACATGCACGATTTTGTGCATCTGTTTTATGTGGGTACTGGGAAGTCAAATCTGGGTTCTTAGGCTTCTTAGGCAAGTGCCTTAACCACTAAGCAATCTCTGCAGTTCCCCAAATGGTTCTTTATTTTGGAAATATGCATTATTTTTCTTATGCTCATTAAAAAGACATCCCTGGCTGAGCAATTGATGTTTAGATATGTGACAGAGTTTGGGTAACTGTTATTACTTACTGGTATAGCCACTGGTTCATAACTCACCCTTATGATATCTAAGAAACTTGTCTCATTATTTTGTTCCTCCTTTTTTGTTGTTGTTGGTTTTTGTTTTTTGTTTTTTTTGAGGTAGAGTCTCATTCTAGCCCAGCCTGACCTGGGATTCACTATGGAGTCTCAAGGTGGCCTGGAACTCATGGTGAGCCTCCTACCTCTGCCTCCTGAGTGCTGGGATTAAAGGCATATTTTGTCCATTCTTAAAATTATTTTATTTTTATTTATTTGACAGAGAAAGAGAGAGAGAATAGACACACCAGGGCTTCCAGCCACTGCAAATGTACTCCAGATGCAGGCGACCCCTGTGCATCTTATTTTTTCCATTTTAATAATGACAAAATATCCTTAACCACATAGACAACATATTTTAAATTTTCCTTAAATAATAAACATGCATTTATGAAGAAGTTCCAATAGAAAATTATGACTCTTCAAAGGAATAGGAAAATAGTTTATTTTTAGCCAAATATGAGTCACATTGGCTCAGGCCCATGGATTCAAAGGACACTGAGTGACCAGCTCTTCAATGACAAACAAAGTTAGGAGAACTCTTATAAGAAAGACAACATGTCATCAGAACTTGATAGGCTCATCAAATGCATTCCTGGTGATATTAATTAGGTGAGTCACAGCAAAGTGTGGAAATCATTGCTGATTTCTTCACACTTTTTTCTTATAGCATTCTTAGCATTATGGCTAGGGGAGACTAGAGGTCCAAGTATAGCCACACATTCCAAGATTTTTTTTTCCCAATATTCATGAGGACATGAGGTCAGATAGAGTCATTGGAAACAAAAGACTGCTGAAGGGACCTAGACAGCACAAGATAGCTGTGGCCCTTGACCGACAATTCCATCAGTCTGCAGTCATGGATTCCACTCAGCAACAGTCCAAGGGTCTGTGGGACTGTTAACACAGAGGTGGCCTCTTCGGAGAACGTTGATCTCACAGAAGCGACAGTGTGAACACAAACAGAGATGATGAATTTGTGACCCTCACAGTGCTTAGACAGCATGGAGTGTGTCACTCAGAGCTGACGGAGGCTGACGAGCCGTTTCTCAGCTGGCAGCCTCCCTTGAGGAATGCTTGCCGAAGTATGACTACAATGACTTGCCTGAATTAACGAATTTCAGAGATAACATTTAATTTCTAATTTTAAAACTACTGAACATAGTATTATTGCAGTGATAAAATCACTTAAACCTAAATCCAAAAAAACCAAGTGCTCATTCAGATGTATATTGGCTGAGAACAAACTTTAATATGAATATTAAAAATGGCAAATATTGGGATTGGAAAGCTGGTTTAGTCGTTAAGGTGCTTGCCTGCAAAGCCTAAGGACCCAGGTTCAATTTTGCAGGGCCCACGTAAGTCAGATGCACAAGGTTGTGCAAGCATCTGGAGTTCATTGGCAGTAGTTGGAGGTCCTGTCATGCCCATTCTCTCTCACTATCTGCCTCTTTCTCTCTCTCAAATAAATAAATTAAATTAATTTTTAAAAAACTGATAAATATTGCAAGCTTTCCCAGGGACACATGTACCCTGAGATTGCGGTATGAAATAATAATGTAATATCTTAAAAACTACTTAATAGCTATTTAATAAACTTACTCCAGATGTGACTCTCTCACTTGGAACTGACAACTCTCCTCCCCAGGTTACCTAAGGCCCCCTTCACATCCTTGTTCCTCAGGGTGTAGATGAAGGGGTTCAGGGTAGGAGTCACCACCCCATAGAAGAGAGCCATGAACTTGGGCTGGTCCCTTGTGATGGAGGAGGGGGGCTGGAGGTACATGCTGATGGCTGGACCATAAAACAAGAGAACCACAATGAGGTGAGAGGAGCATGTCCCAAAGGCTTTTTTCCTTCCTGCGGAAGATTTCATATTGAATATAGCATGTCCAATGCTAGCATAGGAGGCAAGAATTAAGCACAGAGGAATGGCCAAAACAAAAATGCAGACCACAGAAAGTGCAAGCTCATTGGCTTCCTTTTCCCCACACGCGGTCTTTATCAGAACTGGAATCTCACACACCAAGTGGTCCAGTTCATTAACGCCACACAGTGGCAACTGCAGTGTGACAGTGGCCTCAGAGAAGGCATAGGTCGTTCCACAGAGCCACATAACGGACACTAAGAGGATGCAGTTGCGCCGGCTCATGATGATGGTGTAGTGCAGAGGTCTGCAGATGGCCACATAGCGATCAAAGGACATAAGAGCCAGGAGGAGACACTCTGAACCCCCCATTGTGCTGAAGACATAGAGCTGAACTACACACCCCGCGTAGCTGATGGTCTTTGTGGAGGTCCCCAGGTTGAGCAGCATCTGAGGCACGATGCTCGTGGTGTAACACATGTCCAGGAAGGAGAGGTTGGTGAGGAAGAAATACATGGGGCTGTGGAGTCGGGGGTCTAACCTGGACACCAGAATGATGGCGATGTTTCCCATCATGGCCATGGGGTACGTTACCAGGAGAATACTGAACACAGGGAGCTGCAGCCAAGGACGGTCAGCAAAGCCGAGGAGGATGAACTCTGCAGGACTGATAAATGCCTACCTCCACATAGCACTCAAGTGCACATGATCCCAACGCCTGGTGCGGAGTCTCAGCTTCAAAGCATGGAAGTGCCGGGCCTGTGAGAAATTACTTCACTGCCTTGCATCTGGGTCTTCATATGTGAAATAAACATAATGGCATTCCCTTACTCAACAGGAAGATTGTGAGGTTTGTTACTGGTGAGGACACTTGAAGCTGGGCTGAGTTCATATTCAAGAGTCTCATGGTCTACTGACTGAGCGAGCCGGGCACCCTCTGAGTTCATATTTATTCTAAAAGTGATAAGTGATGTCCACCTATCATGAAATCATTATTACTCTATTTCCCCGTGAGTTCCTTCACTTGTCACATGAGTGATCTTACCACAATGACCTACAGCTAAACTGGGTGATCTCCAACATTTTGCCATAAATCTTGGAAAGAACCAACATGTACATGAATTATTAGAAATATAATGCACTTATTGAGCAAGCTGATAAACATTGAGGACAGGACAGAGACTGAACTCCCTAAATGCTTTGGTAATAAAACATACCAGGCTGTTTTGTTCACCTAAAGTTGGGATGATACTGGAAATGTAAAGACCATGAATTTTAAATTTTGGGGGCTAGAGAAATGGGTTCGCAGTTAAGGTGCTTGCCTGCAAAGCCAAAGGACCACACTTTGATTCCCCAGGACCTATGTAAGCCAGATGCACAAAGTGGTATATGCATTTGGAATTCATTTGCAGTGACTGGAGGCCCAGGTGAACCCATTCTCTCTCTCTTTCTCACTCTCTCTCAACTAAAAAATAAAATATTAAAAAAATTTGAAGCAACCCTCAAAAGGTTTTCTGTCCTGCCGAGTGCATTCCTTCCATACAACGTCCACACAACCCCTTTCCCAACTTCATGACAGAAAGACAGTTTCTCACAAGGCAGCCTCTTTCCTTTTAATCACTTCTCTTAGCTTCAGATAAAGATGTCTCCTAACATCTAGACACTGGCTCTCCTTTATGCTGAAAATGACACGGAATAAATTAATCCAACTGATAGTTAATTCAATGTGTTCATTAAAAAAAAATCCTCGACTCCAGCAGGAATAGATGGTAAGACTCCATTGCAGAAGACTCCACATACTTGGGCTGCAAGGCCACTGAGAAATCCTGCTGGAACTGAGCTGATAACCTCCTCCATGTAGACCAGCTGACAGAAAGCTGGAAGAAGCCATTCTGCATTCAGTTCAATGGGAGAGAGAGAAATCACCAGTGAAGACACTCAATAGTGGATACTGCAAGCCTTATATTTGGCCAGCCAGGCCAAATGAGCCAATGGATACAAAAGTGGCACGTCTGTCATGGTAGAAAACAACTGCCCTCTAATAGGACTGGAGGCCCACTCCATGGGAAGGAATACATCCCTGATACGGAAAACTTAAATCAGGGGTAGTCATGAGCCCTAGGGTTGTAACGTCTGCTGCTGTCTGGCTAAATTTATATACTATGCTTATCAAACTGTTCAGTAAGCACTTCTGTTAATGTTCACACCCTTATGTTAATGCTACTCTCACTTTTGGTAGAGAATTTTCTTTTTTCAGATGGTAGTGACCTTGGGACGACTCAGAAGGTATCATGGTGCTGGAAAGAAGTGACCAGAGTGCTCAGTACTGTAATATCTCTATCACACCTTCCAAGGCTCAGGGTCTAATGTGGAAGAGGTGGCAGAAAGAATGTAAGAGCCAAAGGAAGGGTAGGACTCCGTACAAAAAAAAAAAATCCTGGACTCGGGCTGGAGAGATGGCTTTGCAGTTAATATGCCTGCAAAGCCTAAGAACGCAGGTTCTTAGACACATGGTGCATGTGTCTGGAGTTTGTTTGCAGTGGCTAGAGGCCCTGGTGTGCCCATTCTCACTCTGTCTCTCTCTCTCCCTCCCCCTCTCAGTCTCAAATTAAAATAAAGAAGAAGAAAAAGAAAAATCCAGGACTGGAGAGATGGCTCAGCTGTTAAAGGTGGCTGCTTGCAAAACCTAAAAGCCTGGGCTCAAATCCCCAGTACCAACGTAAAGCCAGATACACAAAGTGGCATGAATCTGGAGATTCTTAGCAATGGCAGGATGTCCTGACATACTTATTCCCTCGCTCCCTCTCTCTCTGCTTGCAAGTAATATATAAAAATATTTTAAAAATTAAAAAAACAAACCCTTTGAGATGTTAATATTACTATAAAATAAAACATGAACACAAAAACAAATGTGGAAGCTTCAGGCATTTGGACGAATGTTCTCATCACTACCTGCCATATCAGGAAAGGGAAGCAGGGCGGCAATGTGGCTGTGGCCCTCAGGTGTCAGACCCTGGATTTGATCCCCAGCACTGGGGTGTGTGTGGGGTTGGGGGGTGGGATAAAGGCCAGTGTGTGGTACATGTCTGGAACCCCTGCACTCAGAGGCTGAGGAGGAGCATCACATTCAAGGTTCGCCTAGGCTACACACTGAGACATTGTCAGAAAACAAGCAAAAACCCAGAACCCTGGAACCTAGCCAGCTGCCTACACGTGTCTCCGTGCCTCGTCCCTCATGGCATGGCCTGTCGTCTCCTCACTGCCCGAGCGACCAGTGACCAGCCACATGTTCTTTGGGACATAGTGGCTAGTTTAGCTCATTTAAATGTTTTACTTGTCATGTCTAGTCTTCTTTCATTCTAGAATCTATTACCAAACACACTCTTGATTTTTCTTCCCACACCAAGTGCTTCTTCTTCTTCTTCTTTTTTTCCTGCTGGTCATGAGCCAAGTTCTCACGGTCTCCTCTCTGTTTTCTAGTGTACACTCTATGGTTTATCAGACATTCAAATTGCTATGCTGGGAAGTGCACAAACTATACCAGGAGCGCTTCGATACTGAGGGCCACGTGCATGTCTATGGTCTATAGATCGGACTTTTAGCAGGTCTGAAGCAATCGGCTCTATCTTTTATTTTTTATTTTTAATTTAATTTATTTGTGTGTGTGTGTGTATGAGAGAGAGAGAGAGGAGAGAGAGAGAGAGAGAGAGAGAGAGAGAGAGAGAGAGAGAGAGGGAGAGAGAGAGAGAGAATGGGGCACAAGCACTTTTAGCCCTGCAAACGAACTCCAGACACATACAATACCCTGTACATCTGGCTTAAGTGAGTCCTGGGGAATAGAACCTGGGTCCTTTTGCTTTGCAGGCAAGTGCCTTAATCATTAACAGCCCATTCTTTTTTTCAAAGTAGTGTCTAAGCCCAGTCCAGGCTGATCTGGAATTCACTATGTTGTCTCAGGCTGACCTCGAACTCATGACACTCCTCTTACCTCTGCCTCCTAAAGGCTGGGATTAAAGATGTGCGCCACCACCCTTGTCTGTCAATCTAAATTTTGACATAAGGTCTCAGGAATTGTTTGAAATTCTACCACAGTAAGAATTGTACATTATATAATTAATGTTACAACCCAAGTATAAGGTTTCTCTGTATACTTGTCATCATTTATTTATTCATATTATTTAAGTCTTGTGTCTCAAACTTTAAATTCTTTTTTTTTTTGCAATACTGAGGTGGAGCCTGGGTCCTTGCATATGCTAGGTGAGCATTCTGTAGATAGAATTTTAATTTTGTTTTAAAAGTGACACAAATGAACTTATTATGCTGATTAGATTATTGAAATCAACATACATGAGGCAAAATTATCCCAACACACTTAAAAATTTATAACTAAAATAATAAAAGCCCAAAATTTAATGTGATATCAAAACTGAAATTGTATAGCACAGTTTAAGAAATAGAAGGTTAAAAGGAAGCACATTATAGTCTAACTAAAACTGAGTTTGTTATTTTTGAAGCAGGTTCTCATTCAGGCTAACTGACCTGAAACTAACTCTGAAGTATAGGCTGGTCTCAAAATCACAGTGATCCTCATATCTCTGTCTCTTGAGTGCTGGGACTAGAGGTGTGTACAACCATGCCTGGTTAAAACAGAGTTTTTGACTTTTTTTATTATGGACTCAGTTTCTGATAGTACATCACAGTTTAGCTCTTTATTTTCTTAGTGAAATTTAAGACAAATGATCAAAATATTTATAATTTGGATGTGCATAGTGATATGAAGAGAAAAACTAGAAGTGTAACACCTTGTTAAACACAAGAACAAATAAAGCCCACCGTTCATCAATTACACAGTAAGAGGTATATTATTTCAGTCACAAAGAGCCAAGCAGAAAACGACAATATCAAGTTGAAGACCATAGACTTTGGAGTCGCACCTCCTGTGGTTTGACTACAGCCCGTCTTGGCTACTTTCTCACGCTGGGAAGCTGACAAGCTAGTCAACTCTGATGGGTCAGCTTGCTCACTGCAAGGTAGCTCTCCTCACAGCGTCTGCCCTGTGCAACAGTCGTGAGGAGGGTAAATGATTCACTGCGAGCATAAAATACTTAGGGTGATACTGGATTCATGGGGAGCGTTCAGCACCTTCAAAACACACGAACTGCTCTGGTGAGGTCCTACCCCTTGAGAGAGCACTAAGGGAGCATGGCTTAAATCCACTCACCCTCATGCTTCTTGTTTTCCTATCGCACCGAGGCTTGGGGTGCCGAGGGTCTGTTATCTACACCATATACTCTCCCGTTGGAGACAGCAGAGAAAACTTACCTGAAGCCAAAATCATTAGAACATATGCTTTTTCAGGAAGGACGGATCCCAATGGTCACACATGGATGTAATCCCAATGTATCCATGTTCCGTTTAGGATGGCCCCTCACTTCATTAGTAACTCAAAAAATTGTTGTGGGGCAAGTTACTGAAGCCTTGAATAAGTGGCTTAGCCACCAGGCCTTTATCCTGACAGGGTGATTCACATCAAAACGCAATAGGATAGCTAAAATGCAGTAGACGTCTCCACTTAATTTGGGTTTTGACTGATGACAGGGTGGATGCACTACGTTTGGTTGAATGCATTTTTGGTTTGATATTTATAGACCTTAGTATATCTCTTGATTTTCAAATCTATGGGTAGAGCTCTGTTTAATCAAAGATGCAGGGCTCTATATTACGTGTTGTGTATTCCAAGAATAAGTCACCCTTAGAGGGAAATATTTATGTCCAGTGCTAAGGGCACCTGGTGTTGAGGCAGTTTAGACATTAGGGGATGGAGTCCCACAGAGGTGATTAAGCAGATCTGTGTTTAAGGTCCAAGGCATGACAAAATCAGTACATTAGGTTTCATCAGCTGTTCTCATTTTTGGGTTCTTTGTTGGAAACTAATTTCAGAAATGCTTGATGTATTATAGTAATATACAAGTTGAAAGTCTAACCTAAGCTTGTATAAAACATCAACACATTTAATTGATATTGGGTAAATCAATGGGAAAGATTTTAATTCATGGAGAAATTTACTTATCCAGGAATAATGTCCCCAGAACAGAAAGTTATTTGATTTTTAACAAATTCACAAAGTAATCACAGAAATCCAGGTTAATGACTATATGTTCATGTTTCTATTATTTATTTGATTAAAAATTAGCATTCAAAACAATGATAATGAGTTTCATTATGGAATTTTCTTCTGTTCCCATTTTCTTTTCTTTTAAAAATATTTTATTTTTATTTATTTATTAGTGTGAGAAAGAAAATGAGGCATGGAGAGGGAAATATAGGGAGAGAGAGAGAGAGAGGGAGAGAGAGAGAGAGAATGGGTGCACCAGGGCATCCAGCCACTGCAAAGGAACCCCAGATGCATGCACCACCTTCTGTATCCTGGGCAAGCACATGGCTCCTGGGGACTTGAACCTGGATCCTTTGACTTTGCAGGCAAGCACCTTAAATGCTAAGCTATCTCCCATTTTTCACTGAAGTAAAAATAAGCAGTGACCATCCTTGAAACTGAGAGCAATTCAAATGCTGGAAACTTACCAAAAATCAGAGGTGTTTGCGTACTTTGATATTCGTTGTTTCTTTCTGACTGAACTCCAGGGAATTCTGACCTTGAATTTTGTTTTAGGAAATAACATGTATACAAACTCAAAGTTATTTGTAAGTAGCTAGATATCACATATTTCATATATTCTAGATATCAGCCTCCTGTCTGAGGAGTAGCTGGCTAAGATCTTCTCCCATTCTGTAGGCTTTCTCTGTTGATAGTTTCTTGTGCTGTGAAGAAACTTGAGTTTCATGTCGTCCTATTTGTTGATAGGTGGGATGATTTCCTGTCATTTGGATTCCTTTTCAGAATCATTAATTTTTTACACTAAGATTTATCTAATGTGTGTATTTTGGGTTCATTTATTATCCCTATAGAATATAATACTTTAGATAAACAATTATTATTTTATGTTTACATGTTTTTGCTTCCTATGGTTTTTGGTCCATAGAAAAGTGTGATGGGGTGCTGGAGAGATGGCTCAGCAGTGAAATATACTTGCAAAGCCTGATAGCCTGGGTCCAGTTTCCCAGTATCCACATAAAGTCAGATGCACAAAGTGGTGCATATGTCTGGAGTTTGTATGCAGATGCAGAAGTCCAGTACAGGCTCGGCCGAGCATAATGAAAGGAAGGACAGGAGTCTACACACGCATCTAATTCCTCTCTTGGCAGCCACTAGCAGATCCAGCGGTAGAGCATGTGTGCCGGAGCTCGTCCGCAAGCCATGAACTTGTATTGCTCCTTGTATTCTTCTTACCTTCACTTTTTTTTTTGAGGTCAAGTCTCTCTCTAGCCCAAGCTATGTAGCCTCAGGCTGACCTCAAAACTCACAGCATGAGCGAGGCGTGGTGGGGCACGCCTTTAATCTCAGCACTTGGGAGGCAGAGGTAGGAGGATTGCCATGAGTTCCAGGCCACCCTGAGACAACAGAGTTAATTCAGGTCAGCCTGGACCAGAGCGAGACCCTACCTTGAAAAACCAAAAACCAAAAACCAAAAACCCTCGCAGCAATCCACCCACCGCGGTCTCCCAAGTGCTGGGATTAAAGGCATGTGCCACCACATTTGGCCACATCTATGATTTTTATAACCAAGGAAACTTGAGGTTGAAATGTGGTCTTCTGAAATCTAGGCTAATGTTTGTCTCGTCCTTCCTGTGTCCTTACCCACTGCATGTGTTTTGATAATGATAATGATTGATAATGGCCTGTGTCATACTAAATGCTTTTTAATTTTTTTTAAAAAAATTTTATTTGGGGGCTAGAGGAATGGCTTAGTGGTTAAGGCACTTGCCTGTGAAGCCTAAGGACCCAGGTTTGATTCTCCAGGTCCCATGTAAGCCAGATGCACATGGTGGCGCATGTGTCTGGAGTTTGGTTAGGGGCTCTGGAGTGCCAATTCTCTCTCTTGCTCACTCTCTTTCTCAAATAAATAAATAAAAAATAAATCAGAAAAAAATTAAATATATATTTTATTTTATTTTATTTATTGAGAGAGATAATGGGAGTGTCACAACCTCTAGCTATTGCAAATGAACTGCAGATGCATGTGCCACTTTGTGCATCTGTCTTACATGGGCACTGGGGAATCAAACCTGGGTACTTAGGCTTCACAGGTAAGCACATCTTCAGGCCCTAAATGTTTTCTTTGTTAGCTGGTACTGTGTCATTTTGACTAGGCCAGTAGAAATTATCCACTGATGGCTATCACTTTACATTACAAGAGATATGGTATGGTATGATAGAAGAAAAGCATTATATTACATTTAGATTTCATCAACGTGACATATTAAGTCTCTTTATTAAAATTATTGAAATGTATTTTTTAGAGAGAGGTATCAAATCCTAGAAGATATCAAATTTTAATTATAATCACATTTCTCATAAAAGTGTTATGATAAGTAGAAAGTAAGAGATTAAGTTATCTTATGAAATTCATACATACATACACATTACTATACCTCTCAACACTCATACACATTCATGATTCCACAGCTGAATGTCAAAAGCCTAACTGATGTATGTTAAGCCACTCTTCTGTTTTCATTAAAGTGGGAAAAATCATGGGATACATTTTTTTTCATGAATGAATGAGAAATAAGTAAGAATGTTTGTTTTTTTTTTTTACCTATGAAACACTTTAATTTGTGTTTTCTCATTCTCATGTCATGATAAGGTAGTAGAATATGCAATTATGACTGCTTATGAAACACATAAAGATCAAGTTTCATTGAAAAAAGAATAGATTATCTAGCTGAGACTTGTGACAATTGATGTCTTACAGATTTCATTGTCTGAACCAAATGTATATAAATGCTTGGATGTTATCACAAAAGATTTAAGATACAAATGCTATGATACATGAAATTAATGCACAAAACATGATACCTGTGAAACTATTCAGATCTATATAGGAGCATTAATATTGAAATTACAAAACATCATAACCAAAGGAGCTTACATAAGTCTTTAGAATAAATTAAATGCATTCAAGATTACAGTCCCTTTGTGTTAAGTTTTAAGTAAATACAAAATTTCTAGTGATGGAACTAGGCAGATGTCTCAGCGGCTAAATGTGCTTGCTTACAAGGCCTATGGGCACAGGTTCAATCCCCCAGCACCCACATAAAGACAAATGCAAAAAATGGTACATATATCTGGCATTTGTTTGCAGGTGAGAGACTCTGGCATGCTGAGCTTCCAATCCCACATATATGTACAAATAATTTAAAACATAAAAAATTCCAGAGACATGTACTCCCTGAGAATACACCAATGGCTAGAAGCAGAAAGGGTCTAAGCATATTGTTTCTCCTGTTGTTTATATCCACAAAATGTACATGAGAATTGTGGTCATTGATTTCTATGTTCTAAGGATTACTTTACTCAGTAAAATCTAAATTATGTATGCTATTTCATTTCCATATCCACTCTAAGATTTTTCTGTTTTTATTTATTTTTTTTTTTGTTTGTTTTGGATTTTTGAGGTAGGGTTTCACTCTAGCTCAGGCTGAACTGGAATTCAGTGTGTAGTCTCAGGGTGGCCTTGAACTCATGGCAATCCTTCTGCCTCTACCTCCAGAGTGTTGGTATTAAAGGCATGCGCCACTATACCCAGCACATTTTTAATTTTTAAAAATTATTTATTTATTTGTAAGGAGAGAGGGAGAATGGAAACAAACTCTAGATGCATGTACCATTTTGTGCATCTGGTTTTATGTGGATACTCAGGAACTGAATCCAGGTTGTTAGGGTTTGCAGGTAAGGGCTTTAACCCGCTGAGCCATCTCTCCAGCCCCACTCTAAGATTTTTCTATGATTTCCAATGTCTCTCTGCTTTTGCAGGCTTGTGGTGAACTCTCACCAGCTTTCTCAATGCATCTTTCATGTCCTTATTCCTTAAGGTGTAAATGAGGGGGTTGAGACTGGGGGTGATGATGGTGTAAAAGAGAGTGAGAAACTTGCCCTGGTCCTTGGAGGCATTGTGACCAGGTTGCAGGTACAAGTAGATAATGGCTCCATAGAATATGGACACCACGGTGAGATGAGACCCACAGGTATTTGTTGCTTTCCGCCGTCCCGCCTTTGACTTCATCCTCAGCACAGCTCTGGCAATGTAGCCATAGGATATCAGGATGAGGAGGAGGGGTGTGAGCACAATGACAATGCCTAAGGCAAAAACAGACATCTCCACGGTTGTGGTGTCCACACAAGCTATCTTGACCATCGCCGGCAACTCACACAAGAAGTGGTCCAGGACGTGGTTCCCACATCGAGGCAAGTTCACAGTGAGCGAACATAATACCACAGAGTTGGCCAAACTGATGCTCCAGACCATGACAACCATCTTGAGACACAGGTGTGGGTTCATGATGACTGAATAATGCAGTGGCTTACAGATGGCCGTGAAGCGGTCATAGGACATGACGGCCAGGAGAAGACACTCGATGGAGCCCAGCCACATGTACACATAGAGCTGAGCTAGACAGCCCGCAGCGCTGATGGTCTTCTCAGGTCCCCACAGGTTCACCAGCATCTGAGGGACGATGCTCGTGGTGAAACACAGATCCAAGAACGACAAGTTCCTGAGGAAGAAGTACATGGGTGTATGGAGCTGAGAATCCAGTAGAGACGCAAGGATGATGGCTGTGTTACCCACCAAGGTGATCACGTAGAAGATGGTGACCACTGCGGACAGGATCATCTCCAACTGGGGATGGTCAGAGAAGCCGAGAAGAAGAAAACCTTGGAAAGAGCTGTCATTGCTCTGGTCCATAGTCCTCCAAGGTCTGTATCGTAGAATGATGAAAGAAGGAGGGGGAGAATGCAGAGAGAAGCAGGAGAACAAGACATTATTTGTCAGCAAATAATGTGAAATACAGAATTAAAGGTGGGGGAATTAGGTTAATAATTGAAGAAATTAATCGATAGGTGGTGAAGATCAAATTCAAGTAACCTTACATTTGTTCGAGCTTCTTTTTAAAATATATTTGATTTATTTTTTTGATAGAGGGAAAGAATGGGCACACCAGTCCTCTTACCACTGAAAGGAATTCCAGATGCATGCACCTCCTTAGGCATTTGGCTTTATTTGGATACTAGAGAACTGAATCTAGGTCCTTTGGTTTTGCTGGCAAGCATCTTAACTGCTAAGTTATCTCTAGATGGCAATGGGTTAATAGTTGATGTTTCTTTGTAATGTAGGTGACCTTGAGTAGTCTATTCTTTTAAAAAATATTTTAAAATATTTTATTTGAGAGAGAGTGATAGAGAAAGAGGCAGAGTGAAAAAGAATGGGCACGCTGGGGCCGACTGCTGCTGCAAATGCACTCCAGACACATGCACCACCTTGTGCATCTGGCTTAAGTGGGTCCTGGGGATTGAAACTGGGGTCCTTTGGCTTTGCAGGCAAACGTTTTAATCATTAAGCTATCTTTGCAGCTCTACTCTTTTTTTTTCTTTTAAAGACATTTAGTTCTTTTTTTTTTTTTTTTTTTTTTTTAATTTTGCTCCAGGTGTGGCAGTGCATGCCTTTAGTCCCAGCACTCGAAAGCAGTGGTAGGAGGATCATGGTGTGTTGGAGACCATCTTGACACTACATAGTGAATTCCAGGTCAGCCTGGGCTAGAGTGAGACCCTACCTCAAAAAAAAAAGAAAACAAAAGAAAAAGAAAGAAAGAAAGAAAAAGGCTCTGCTGAAAGAAAGCCATCACTGTGAACATAAAGACAAAAGACTTTCTAATCTAGAACTTAAGCTAAATATAAGTTTACATGTAATCACAAGAAGAGAGAGTACTGGAGACATGGCTTAGTATTTCAGGCACTTGCCTTCAAAGCCCAATGACCTGAGTCAGATTCCCAGTACCCATGTAATGCCAGATGCATAAAGTTATGGGTACATCAGGAGTTTGTTTGCAGTGGCTGAAGGCCCTGGCCACACCCATTCTCTTTCTGTCTGTCTCACTCTGCTTCCAAATAAATAAATTAATAAAATATTTTTAAAAAGGAAGAAAGAGAAAGCAATTGTGTACTGAAATCAGGTTTCATGAAGGATAGAAACACGTGTAAAGCATACTAAAATATTCAGGGTTTGGCATAAAGCCGGCTGAGCAGTTGACCGACGGCACCCTGTCATGCCCGAAGCAAGACAGCAACGGCTTGTTCCGCGCCTCCCTGCATGCCTCACAAGAGCACAGCTTCTCTTCCACATGATGGATCTGTCATCAGGCACGTGAGGTTTTTCCCTCAATTCAGAAAAAAGGAAATAATTGATTAGGCTTAACAGGCAGCTTATTTCTTTTTGAATTTTTATTTATTTATTTGCAAGGAGAGAGAGAGAGACTAGGCATGCCAGGACCTCTACATGCAGACAAATTCCAGATGTTTGTGCCCTTTGTACATGTGGCTTTACATGGGTCCTGGGGAATCGAATGTTTTCGATAAATTGTAAACATCCTCCATATGGGAGGCAATGCGAGGGAAGTGAGGACTTGCAAATTGCTCCTAAACCAGGCTGAATTCTCATTTATTGGACCACAAGTTTGATGGATGCTAACTCCCCCTCTCCCACACACTGATAAAGCCAGAGACACCCAGGGAATTCAATATCCCAGGAAAAGCCTTTATGAGACTTAGGCCACGTATTATACTTCCTAGGAGTAAGTGTGAAGTCTCAGTTTTTGCTGGGTGTGGCAGTGTGCATAAACCAGCACTCAGGAGGCCAGACAGGGTCATTGTGAGTTTCAGGCAAGCTTAGATCCCACAGTGAGACCCTGTCTCAATAAATCAAAAGAAGGAAACATGATTTTTAGAAATAACTGGGCCCACAGAGCATTGCTTTTTTCCTCACACCCCACTGAACTCAAAGCAGCGCTGCGCTTGCAAGCATGCCTTCATAAACAGAACAGCCCCGTCGCCCCGCTCCTGCGGCCTCGCCTCTCAAAGGGACAGCATCGCATGCTCTGAGACTTGCCGAGAGAGGCCAGCCACTGTTGGTTGACAGACTGGCTTTGTCAGAACCACTCCTGGCTACCCTTTATGTCACAGGAACATCTCTTCTGAGTAAAGCCGTATCAAACACGTCTTACATCCAGGTGTGGTGGTGCACGCCTCCATTCCCAGCACTCGGGAGGCAGAGGTAGGAGGATCATCTTGAGTCTGAGGTCAGCCTGAGATACATAGTGAATTCCAGGCAAGCTTGGACTACAGCAAGACCTTACCTTGAGAAACATATATATATGTTGCAGTTTAGGTGTTGGGGCTAAATTTTAAATCTGTATTCAGTTCATTCACATCTAAGCTAAGTTTTGAGAGTTTACTTTTTTGTTTGTTTGTTTGTTTGTTTTTTCCGAGGTGAAGTAGTCCAGACTGACCTGGAAATCACTATGTAGTCTCAGGATGGCCTCGAACTCATGGTGATCCTCTTACCTCTGCCTCCCGAGTGCTGGGATTAAAGGTGTGCACCACCATGCCCTGCCAGGAGTCTCTTAATTCAGGGTCTGAATTTTTTTGTTTTTGTTTTTTGTTTTTTTTTTTGAGGTAGGGTCTCATTCTAGCCCAGGCTGACCTGGAATTCATTATGCAGTCACAGGGTGGCCTCAAGCTCACAGCGATCCTTCTACTTCTGCCTCTGGAGTGCTGGGATTAAAGGCGTGAGCCTCCATGCCCAGCCAGGGTCTGAATTTTTATGCAGGCAGGTTTGAAAGCTTGGAATTGTCATCATTCTAAAATAACATGATCCTAAGATTTTTTTTAAAAATAAATCTGGTAAAGTTGGCACAGTGACGATATTCCTTACTGGATCAGTAAATTCAGGTGTAAAACCTAACCATTTAGCTAAGGTCACAATGAGAGAAGCAGTGTTCTTTTTTCATTTCTTGGAGACCTTTGATCCCCCAGTTGGCTATGTAAGGGAACTGGTTGTTTTCCCTGTTGCCTTCATCTCTGTCATCCTCAGCCTCTCTAATCACTAAATCTGATTGATTTGAATGGAAAAATGAATGTTAATTTTCTCAGCTTTTAATCCTCTGCCACTATTCTCCTAACCCAAACTAATCTACCCTCTCCAGAGTCTGACAGTAGTCATTATCACTCCTGGTTCTGGGCTTTTGCCTTTACACCATTGCAAGACTCGATGATACATGCCACCCATCTACTTAACCCAGGAAAGCTGCTTCAAGAGATGCTGTCATTGTTTAAGATCGCCATGATAGATCTGCATGCTTTCATTCTGTGCAAAAAATTTATTGTTCCTACATCACAAATAACTTCACCCACCTCACTACTAGCCCCCCCCCCCAACATTTCAAAGCTCGTTCTCATCTAACCGTCTAGGAACTCTGCCTCGCCTTTTCTGGGGAACTCCTACTTAATATGCTGCTTGCTTAACAAAGATTATGTTAGAACCCACGCTTTATTTCTGGCTTGTACATCATGTGTGGGGAACTCTTACAGGGAGCCAGTATAACATGGAGCCGAAGGGTTTGAGCTCCAGGAATAAGGTACTGACAGTCTGTGTGACTGATGGAAAATGAACAAGTACCCTATATTGGTACAAGCCAGTGAAGCTTGTCATAGAAGCTATCTTAAAGAAAAATTCTCAACCAGGTGTGGTGGCACATGCCTTTAGTCCCAGCATGCCAAAGACAGAGGTAGGAGGATGGCTGTGAGTTTAAGGCCATCCTGAGAATACAGAGTGAACTTCAGGTCAGCCTAGGCTAGAGTGAAACTCTACCTCAAAAAACCAAAATAAATAAACGAGATTCTCAGGCTGAGGGGATGGTTAGGTGGTTAGAGGCATTTGCTTACAAAGCTTGCCTGCTGGGCTTGTTTCCCAGTACCCATGCAAAGCCAGATACACAAAGTGGTACCTGTGTTTGGAGTTTGTTTGCAGTGGCAGGAAGCCCTGGTGTGTCTATTCTCTCTCTCGCTCTCAAATAAACACGTAAGTAAATAAATAAATACTATTCCCTCCTTGGGCTGATTGTGGTGCACACTGTGTTCTGAAAGCCAAGAATGAGTCACTTGCGTTGGTCTCTGTGTACCTTATTACCCTCTGCCAGCCACTTTCTCTGTCCCTCCAGCTTGTGCGAATTTGTACTATGATTATATAAACCTTTAAGTAAAAGAAGGGGGTTTCTCATTCTTCAAAATGTTAAGCTCTAAGTCCATTCCTGTGCCCACCTAGCCTAATATGTCTGAATTTTCTTTCATGTTATATATTCCAACTTTCCTGCTCTCTTAGAGGTTTCATGAAATCTCCTGGTCAGGTGCAGAGGGAACTGCTTCTTGTAGAACTCTACATTTGCCTCTTATAAATGTCATTTCACAGGCTTGGTTATGTACAGGACGGCTAGTACGATTCAACACTGTGCTGTGAACCCAGGCTGGGGAGCTGCCCACCACTGGAAACGACTTCAAAGGCAGCAATGAGCCCTGTAGTTCTCCCCTCTTTCCGTGATATCTAAGGCAGCTCTCCGGGATGTTTAAATATACAAATATATATATATATTTTTTTGGAGGTAGGGTTTCACTCTAGTTCCGGCTGACCTGGAATTCACTATGTAGTCATAGTCTCAGGGTTGCCTCGAACTCATGGCAATCCTCCTACCTCTGCCTCCTTAGTGCTGGTATTAAAGGCATGCACCACCACTCCTGGCCTTAACTATAATTTTTTAACAAGTGAAAAGTCACACTATTGACAACAATGGGAAACCATATACAGTTATTCTCTTTTTACATTAAAACTTAGGTTTGGGCTAGAGAGATGGATTAGTGGTTAAGGTGCTTGCCTGAGAACCCTAACGTCCCAGGTTCAATTCCCTAGTACCCACATCCACATCATCTAGATGCGCAATGTGGCATGTGCGTCTGGAGTTTGTTTGCAGTGGCTGGAGGCCCTGGTGTGCCCCTTCTTTCTACCTACCTCTTTCTCCTTCTCTCTCAAATAAACAAATTAATTAAGAAAAAAACATTAGACTTGTCTTTATGTTACATTACATTACATTACATTACCTGAGTGGGGCAATAGTAAGTAGCAGATAAATAGGAAAGACAGAAATTAAGTGTATGTAACTAATTCAGCTTACTGAAAATAACTTAGACATTAGTTTCCCCTTGAATGATGAATGAGCCCAGCAGGATTCAGGAGAAGCGCTGACATAGGGGCATCTCAGAGCTGCCAACACTTACAACAACATCTAAGGGGCACTCCTGTCCCTGTTGGGATGGTGACTCGCTGTGTGAAGGGAAACCACATCTGCCGTGTGGGGCAGTGACGGGGCGGCACAGATACCCAGATCTTACGACCGTGCTCTCATCACATGTACAAAAGTGATGCCTTGAGGCAGCTTCTGTAGGCGGTGCACAGGAGGGCGGCAAAGGTTGTGGTGAGGCTGTTCTGGGCATGTGCTTACCATCTAATGCACCAAGTTCTCTACAGTGCACATGAACGTCACCCACAGCCCTTGGAAATGTAGTGAAGAAAGAAGATGTGTAGGACGTGGTGGCGCACGCCTTTAATCCCAGCACTTGGGAGGCAGAGGTAGGAGGATTGCTGTGAGTTCGAGGCCAACCTGAGACTACAGAGTGAATTCCAGGTCAGCCTGGACTAGAGTGAGACCCAACTTTGAAAAACAAACAAACAAAAAAGGGAGATGTTTTGTGAAAAATAACAGCTCAGTATTGCACTGGAGCCCCCATCTCCCACCTTCTCTGTCTCTTTGCATTAATATAGCACAAAATGCATACTGTAATTTTACAGTTAGTTATGACTTTTCTGGAAGGCTCTGAGGAAATTATTTAAAATTATGGTCATGCTTCAAGAGTGAGAAAACTTATTCGACTAACTGGATAAAGTGGTTGAAATGGCTGTTTTGAGAAAATCGCTTCATGGCTTCCTGAGAATTACTGCCGCTTCAAAATCAGCGATTTGAGCCCAAGCCCTGCTATTTACTGAGACAGACAGAAAGAAAATGAATCTCTGCCGTGTGTTGTCACCTGTCACACAGGCACATGTCATTGTGGATCTATGGTGCCTGCACAGGAAGATGAGTAATTAGTATTCATTTGTTTCCATAGATGGACACCTTATTGCATGTGTGTATAAGTGTACCTATTTCTTGGATGGAAAGGGGCATTTATCAAAACATATAAGAACAAAAATGAAAACCCCATTGAAAGTCAGTTGCATGCTGCCTAACAAAGATCATTTATTATGAAAGAAGTTTTCAGTATTTTACATTATGAGACTTATAAATGGGTAAAATTCTCAATCTTGTGTAACTCTTCATTTGTCAAGAAGAAAATACTTCAATTCCTTATTATTAATTTAATCTACCCTCCCTTTTATATTTCTGCTGGATCACAATGTCTGAAATAAAAAGTTAAGAAACAGCTTCCCATTTACCATAATGGTTGGAAAGGGAAGATTTCTCTGTAGAGACTTGTAGTACTTACTCTTGGATCTTGGGCCAGAAGTCTGAAGAATCTGCCCACCTGGGTTTCAGTTCTTTTACTTCCCACAAACCCCTTTGCCAGCCCCGACACACTTATCATGCAGGAGTCTTAAAGGGCATGGCTGTGATGCAAAGTCCCCTGCCAGCACCTCTCGGTCACTGGAGCCCCACGGGCCTGGCCAGGCGGGGAAGCAGGTCCACTTCAAGCATCTCCCACAGCACCGCCTTTTGTGACCAGGACTCCTCCTTCCCGAGCATGTGACTTCAGGCAAGGGACCGGACCTGTTCTCACAGCTTGCTTGTCTTACATGAATATGCAAGTCCTGTTGGCTGTAGAGAACTGTGAACAACGCCAGACAATGCAGAGTAGACATAGAACAACATTTTACAATACTGTCTGAAAACTCTTCACCACAGAGATTATCCATGACCCAGACTTCATCTAACTGACTTTTCCAAATCCCATAGAAAAGGACAGCTAATGAAACATTTGGAGACCTAGCTCACTATTTCATTACTACCGTTTTTTGTTTGTTTGATTTTATTAGTTTTATTTATTTTTGTTTGTTTGTTTTTTCAAGGTAGGGTCTCTTTATAGCCCAAGCTGACCTGTAATTCACTATATAGTCTCAGGGTGGCCTCAAACTCACAGTGATCTTCCTACCTCTCTCCCAAGTCCTGTGCCACCATGCCTGGCTCATTACTGCCATTTTCACAGGTATAAAACCAAAAACAAACACCCCCCCCCCAACTTTGCATGCAGGAAAGCTGAAGGGCAGGACACTGAAAAATGTATCTCAGAATTATTTTCCTAGACAAAGAATGTATTATATTTGTAATATAATATTTACATGCATTTATAAAACCCGAGTGATAGCAAAAGTTAACCTTATTATCATAGCAAATGTTGATTATAGAAATAAGCTTGCTGGGAGCAGACTTAACTTAAATAAGATGCTTCATTTTCAACTGAATCTACATTTCCCTCTTGTATTTCTCAGTAGTTGTCTTGGCTACAAAACTGTTATCTCTGAGAGAGAAGATGCACACCCCAGAGCCTTGAGCAGTAAGAGAAGAGACACATTATGAGATTCATAAATGAGCAGAGAGTTCAGGACCATGATGCTTACTCAGTCCTCTTGGTGACCAGGAGCTATGATGCAAAATCGTCAGTGTCTGTGGTAGTTTTACTGTTACCTCAAAGGTGGCTTATTTAAATGCTAGATCCTGGAGCAAGCAAGTACCCTAAAGATTTTTCATGTGAATTAGTAATAATAACTTCAACCTCTTCCTGGAGTTAACTTGAACATCACCAAGAATTAATCAAGGAGAAAGCATGACTTGACTGCCACACGAGGCATGATAAAATGCAAACGACTTATCACTGAGGAAGACAATTCCAGCAATTTGCTTTACTCTTTTTTAAATTTGTTTAAAAATATTCTTACTTATTTATGCAAATATACACTTGAGGGGTGGGGCAAGGGAAATGAGCAAGGACCTCTTGTCACTGCAAACAAACCGAGGGTCCATGTGCCACTTTGTGCATCTGGCTTTACATGGGATGGAGAACTGAACCCAGGTTGGCAAAATTTGCATTGCTAACTCTTTACTTATGAGAAAGCCATTGACAGTGAAGTCCTCAGCAGTGGACATTTTAGAAAACCAGAGATCCGAGGCTCTGTGGCCTCACTAGTGGCTATATTCTTCTCTGTTTGCATCTTCATAGGTAACATCACACAGTGTGAGGGCTTTAATACCCATCTATGTATGGTATGTGATAACTCTCAAAATCATTTCGTGCATCCTCCACTGAGCATCAGAGAGGCCATTCCAAGTGCCTTATTCCACCCCCATTTACTAGCGTGGTGGCACATGCCTTTAATCCCAGAACTCAGGAGACAAAAGTAGGAGGATCTCTGAGTTTAAGGCCAGCCTGGGATTGCAGAGTGAGTTCCTGGTCAGCTTGGGCTAGAGTGAGATTTTATCTCAAAAAAGCCAAAAAACAACACCAAAAACAAACAAACAAAAAATCCAAGGCTTAGCTGTTAAAGTACTTGCCTGCAAAACCAAAGGACCCAAGTTCAATTCCCTAGGATCCACATAAACAGATGCAGAAGGTGGTACATGCTTGTGGAGTTTGTTTGCAGTGGCTGAAGGCCTTGGCATGCCCATTCTCTCTCTCTCCCCCCCCTCTTTCTCGCACTCAAATAAATAGAATAAAAATTAAAAAATTAAAATTAAACATTATTGAATGACCCCCCCCAATTTGGATGTGTGCCAAAAGCTTGTTTCAATTCTCACCATTATCAAGTCAACCAGCATTCTAGTTTTGTATTGCGTGATATCAACATCTACCTACCACAATGGCTAGAAACCCAAGTATTGTCCTCCTCTTTCATGTCATTGCCCTTACTTTGAAAGTAGGGACTATCCAAAATCTCTTCTCTACCTTTTTTATTGTGACATAAGCTGGCTTACTCATTTCTTTTCAGGATGATCCAGTTGCCTCCTTTATTAGTTCACTAACCAAACTAACTTCCCTTTCAATCTGTTCTTTACATGGCAAGCCAGGTCAATTACAGCAGCTTGTAAAAATACTCAAAACTGCAAGCAACTCATGTCCTTAAACCCTTTCAGAGTAAACACAAATGAACAGATTCTCATAATAAAAATCTTTACATATATGAAGGGGAAAAAGTTACATTTCCATGCAACAACACCACGAGTGTACTTATATTGCATTTTACTAAATTGAAAAAATAATCCAAGTGGGAGAGATGGCTTAGTGGTTAAGGCACTTGCCTGTGAGGCCTAGGGACCCATGTTCAACTCTCCAGGTCCCATGTAAGCCCAACGCACAAAGTGATACAGCGTGCAAGGTTGCACGTGCACACAAGGTAGCACATGCATCTGAAGTTCAATTGCAGTGGCTGCAGGTCCCTGGTGCACCAATTCTGTACTGTCTCTCTTGCGCTTGCTCCCAATCACATAAGAATGTAACCCAGGCGCTAAATGCTGGCATTGTTCAATTCATAAGGTATTTCAATGAGCCATAGGCATGAAAAACACATCTGTCATTGGTGAAATGGAGATTGGCTGGTTACAAGGAGTCAGATTGGGGAACCTTAAGGGTGACATAGTTATTCTTTCTTATGCCCTAGTAACATGTGTCTCTGTGCCTTTGTTGCAACCTATGGTGACATACATTACTGAAAGTGAGATCTAATGTGTGATAAAACTGAAAATATCAGCAAACATGTGGGCAGATTCCAATATAAAATGTACACTGTGAGAAATGAACAAAACTATATTTTAAAGTTTTATAAAAAAACCAAACTGAACAAGGGAAAAATAAATTATTCCAGAACTAATTAATTTTGAAAATCATGTTTGGACTTAAAAAATGACAAAATACTGTAAAACAAATATATATATAATACACAATCAACTTATCTCTTAAAGGAGTACAACAAATGATTCTGTAATTGTTTTATGTGGGTGTGAGGGTTGGACAAAGTTAAGGAATTCTGGATAGGGGTATCATGGGTCTTCTTGTCCATACAAATGTTACAAATAAGGAAGATGAGCAAGCTAGGATGCACCCTGTAGTGTTGGATTAGAGTCAGAGATGTTAGTACACACACACACACACACACACACACATGCACAGATACTAAGATGATTATGAATATGTATGTATTGTGGATTAGTATATATACATTCATTATGTGTTTTGTCTGCTGGAAAGACTTAGAAATGGAGCTGGACAGATTGCTTAGTGGTTAAATCATTTGCCTGCAAAGCCCAAGGACCTGGGTTTGATTCCCCAGTAAAGCCAGATGCACAAGGTGGCACATGCATTTGGAATTCATTTGCGGTGGCTGGAGGCCCTGGCACACCCATTCTCTCTCAAGTAAATAAATAAAATATTAAAAAACATTTAGAAATGATGTCATTCAAAAGCAAACTGCAACGTGGTACTCAGATATTTGTTTCTAATAATATTCCATCATGAACAGGACCAGGAATGTCTTGAGGAATGTCTGGTTCTAAAGCTGTGGAAGGAATATGTAAGACAAGCCTGACAGTGTGGTACCAGTATCATCAGACAGGTCCTGCCAACTCAAGGAGGTCAAATGTCAGTCGCAGCCCTTCTGACTAGGGACAGGGAGCTGTCTTGCCTGTGTATGGAAGTGCTGAAAGGCAAGCTGTCTGGGCCAAAGGACAAGCCTGGGTACCTGGTCAGCCATCTCACATATCTGGAATGCCTGCTTTGAGTGTTGCGCAGGTCAGTGTAGTCCAGGGTACTCTACCAACCTCAGAGCCATTTTGAGACTCTTGTCCACTCAAATACTCAAATTGCTGCAGCTGTCAAAATCTCCAATAACAGGGCCGCTGAGAGCACTTGCCAGCAAAGCCAAAGGACCCAGGTTCAATTCCCCAGTACCTCTGTAAAGCTGGATGCACAAGGTTGCACATGCATCTAGAATTTGTCTGCAGTGGTTAGAGGCCCTGGAATGCCCATTTCTCTCTCTCTCCCTCTCTGTCTCAAATAAATAAATAAATGAAATAAATCTCCAATAACAATATAACAATCTGTTATAGTTACCCTCACATTGCTGGGACAAAACACCGGACCCAAAGCAGCTGACGGGAGGAAAGTTTTGTTTTGCTTTGTTTTGGCTTTACAGTCTGCAGGGGATGCTTCATGATGACAGGAGAAAGCATGGAATGAGCAGAGGGTGGGCATCACTTCCTTGCCATAGCAGGTGGAAACAGCAACAGGAGACTGAGCTGAATTTTGGAAAGGGGTGGGGCTGGACTATAACACCCCTAAGTCCCCACCCTCAACGACACATCTTCTCCAGCAAGTCTTCACCTCCCAAACTGTCATCAGCTGGGGACCAAGCATTCAGAACACGTGAGTCTGATTCAAACCACCACACAGTCATCCTTTCATCTTTGGTTAGATCCACTGGTAAAGATTGGAATAAGCAAGGCAATGTTGCAAGTACTGGAATAAATACTTAATTTGTCAATGGCAAGACAATTGTGTATATCCACAGGCATTCAAAAATAACCAGAGGCTGGGCGTGGTGGCCCACGCCTTTAATCCTAACACTCGGGAGGCAGAGGTAGGAGGATTGCCAAGAGTTCGAGGGCACCCTGAGACTCCATAGTGAATTCCAGGTCAGCCTGGGCTAGAGTGGGACCCTACCTCAAAAAACTACAATAACAAAAAAAAAAAAAAAAACAACAACAACAACAAAAAAAGAGACAGCTGGGTGTGGTGTTGCATGCCTTTACTCCCATAACTCAGAAGGCAGAGGTCAGAGGGTCTTCTTGAGTTTGAGGGCTCCCTGAGACTACATAGCATAGCAAATTCCAGGTCAGCCTGAGCTAGAGTAAGACCCTACCTTGAAAACCCACACACACACACACACACATACACACACACAATGACCAGAGAATTGTGACCTCTGTGACCAAAATAAAATGGCAGAGATGGTTCAGTGGACATAAGTCAGAAATCTATCACACAATTTTAACAAAGAGACTGAAATAAAAATTCAAAGAAACTCTTGAGCTAAGTGACATAATGAATGGAATAAATAGGCAATAAAATAGAATTATTAAGTGGATCGAGATGAAAAGCCTGTGAGCTTGAGTACAGTGTACCTGAAACATAATAAAGGAAAAGCAATCAAGCAAGCATGCCCTCACTGATGAGCTCTGTCTCAGAGAGTACAGCTCTCCTTTCCTTTTGCCCTTCCCTCCTTTACTTTGGATGCTAGCCAAAGTCGCAAGCATGTTTTTCCTGACATGTTGGCGCTTGTCACTTTTTTTTTTCTCAATAAATCTCCATTGCCTTTCTCATTTCTGACTGTCCATGCACCTGATTGTTGTGGTCCTGAGACAACGTACTTGGCAATATGAAAATCTGCAACATTTTCGGGGTTCCCTGATATTGTGCGACGGGGGAACTCAAGCCTCACACTCAGCTGTTGGATCCAGGGAAATGACCATCTGGCATGACTGCCACCAGGACCAAAGCTGCTCCGCCCTGAGACAGTCCTACAACAGTCGAATTCCATCCATCCGGGTCCCCTTTGATCATCCTCCAAGGCCTGAAATTCAACAGGACTGGAGAACCTGAAAACCCCTCTACCCCCCAATTCAGAGGGAAGCAGCTCAATTGAGCCAACACCTGTCTCTTAAGTGATTTTAGGGTCTTAAGTCTTGAGGGGGATTTTGTAGGTAGGTTGACACTAGCAGGCTTGGGAGTCAAAAGAGAGACCCCCATCACCCATCTCCCTGAAATGATTGATAGACAGGGCAGTATTAGACTATGGTCCCCTCCCCTAACATCTAACCCAACAGGGCCCTGTCAATCACTCATCTGATCAAAAGACCCCCCCCTTACCTACAGACATGCTAAGGGTGTGGGAAGAATAGTCATCCCCTTAGGAGATGATGCACCGTGTCTGCCCCGCCCTCACGCAGTGGTTTCAGACCCTCACTGCCGAGCATGCCTAATTCTTTGAGCTCTAACTCAGAACACTTAACTTTTCCATTTTTGCCTTTTTTTTTTCCCACCTCTTTGGATGCTGGCCAGATTCCTAAGCATATTTTCCTTGGCAACATAGAGCTGTTCCACCTTTTTCTCAATAAATCTCCTTTACCCTACTCACTCAAAACAACAACAACAAAAGGAACTGAAAATAATAAGAAATTTTAAGGGATTTATTTGCTAGCACCGAGAGGAGAAATATCTTCATCACCAGAGCTCAGGAGGGATAGAGAAACATGAAGGGACAGACTGTTACCCTGAGAAATAACGTAAAATCTTCCAGATCTGGAAAATGATAAATAACCAGGCCTGGCATATCAAAGATTACCCATCAAATCTGGCACAAGCCAGATCACCCCAAGCCATCTTACAGTGAAACCATTAAAAATAATCCACACGAAGAGGCTCCAGAAAGCTGTGAAAGAAAATAAATAGCATAAAAGGGACTCAAAATAATACTGACACAGGCTTTTCTCTTCCTATTTTCCTTTTTTTCTTTTTGAGGTAGGGTCTTACCTTAGCCCAGGCTGACCTGAAATTCACTATGTAGTCTCAGAATGGCTTCGAACTCTTGGCAACCCTCCTACCTCTGCCTCCTGAGTTCTGGGATTTAAAGGCATGTGCCACCAAGCTGGCCCTGACACAGGATTTTCAGTGGAAACTTTCTGGGCTATGAGGAAGTGGAATGAAATAGAGTATTAAAAACAAACAAACAACAAAAAAAAACCTATTGCTAACCTTACCCAGAAATGTTTTGTTTTGCTTTTTTTTTTTTTTGTTTTTGTTTTGTTTTTTTCCAAAAGTAAAGAGTAAAGACTCTCAGAGAAGGAAAATTAAGGAAATTTTCTTGCCAGGTCTGTCTCATGAAAGTTGTCAAGCATGGATCATCCAGTGGAAATGAAAGCGCACTACCGGATAAGAAGGCCACCTTCAGATGTGTATAAAACTAATTGTCAAAAGTAAAAGCATGTAGAAAATTCAGCATACTTGGACACTGTTACTCTGAAATGTAAAGAGTCACCGACGTCTTTAATGTGAAGACTGAAAGACAATGTGCCAAAATAATTAATGACAAAAGCTTATTGAGAGAGGAACAACACAAAAAGAGAGCTTTGGGGAGAGGATAGTAGATTACACAGAGGGGCAGAGTACAGGGGTAGAAAGGTCTAAGTGGGGTCGGGGAGGGAGATGGAGGAGAAGTGGGTTAATTTTGGTCAATTTTAACCAAAATGAAAGATGATATAAATAATCCATATGGAAACCCACTTCATTGCCAGCTAATTATAAAATAGGACTTTTTCTAAAAAGAGAGGGGTTGGGCAGAGCACTCTTCTAGGGTGGACAATGTCTCACCAGAAGCGGCAGGAAAGCCCCAGCGCCGGGAATGGGACACCTCCCAGGGAACTGGTGGTCAAGGAGACTCGCGACCCCTCCCCCCAGAACAACACAGGCTATTGCCAATGCTATTGGTGGCCCACCAGAAGTACGTGGAAAGAACATGTTGCTGAAGATGTTATGCGCATTGTTTGTAAGCCACTGAGAAACCAAGCTGGACCTGAGGTAAAGCCTCCTCCCTGCCGGACACCTGTCATGGTGCTTGATAATGCTATGCGGCCGGGTGGACCGTGAGAGCCATCCAGAGTCTCAACCAGTGCTGGACTCTCCAAGCTGCATGATCAACTAGCCAGGCAAGATGTACCTTTTGGTGCAATAGAGGCATGTCAGTTATGAGGATAACCAACTGATCTCTGATTGGATTTAAGGCCTGCTCACTGGGAAGAAATTCATGCCTGGGACTGGAAACCGAGTCAAAAGCACATGGACTTAAAGGTCAGGGTCCTCCTGGGGAAGCCGCCACTGTCCTCGGGCTACATGGACACCCTGTGCCCATCAATTGCTTCTGGATGTTCATGTTTATGTCTTTATGCCCATAGACTGGTGCTACTCTTACTTTCGGTCACAGAATCTTCTTTTTCTTTCTTTCTTTTTTTCTAGGTAGGGTCTCACTAATCTGGAACTCACTCTGTAGTACCAGGCTGGCCTCTAACTCACAGCGATCCTCCTACCTCTGCCTCCTGAGTGCTCCATAATGCCTGGCCAGAGAATCTTCTCTTTTTGCAGATGGCAGTGACAACCGTAGAGACTAAAGACTCATCAAGGTGATGAGAAGAAATGACAGTCAAGTGCTCAGTGATAGATAAACCATTTTTATAACACCATTAGGACTCAGGAAACTACATAGCAAAAGCATTTAAAAAATATTTATTTATTAGAGAGAGAGAATGGGTGCACCAGGGCCTCCAGCCATTGCAAACGAATTCCAGATGTATATGCCACATTGTGCATCTGGATTATATGGGTTCTGGAGAATCAAACCTGGGTCCTTAGGCTTCACAAGCAAGTGCCTTAATGGCTAAGCCATCTCTCCAGCCCAGCGAAAACATTTCTAGGAGGAAAATATATAACAACAAATGTTTACATTATAAAAACAACAAAAAAAAATCTCAATGTAAAATTGTGCCTCAAGTAAGTAGAAAACCAAGTACAGACTAAAGTGGACAGTAGTAAAAAAACGACCGGGCAGACAGCTTAGTCAGTAAAATGCTTGCCTTACACATATGAAAATCTGACTTCCGACCCTCAGCACCCACATAAAAGCTGGGTGCAGTGGTACATTCCTATTATCCCAGACCCAGGGAGGCAGAAAGCAGAGGATACCCAGAGTTTGCTGCTAGCTCATGCAGTTGAACTGGTGACCTCCAGATTTAGTGAGAGACCCAGACTCAAATATAAGGTGGAAAGCAATTGAGAAAGACACCTGACACTAACCTCTGGTCTCCACATGCATGCACTCACATGCGCACACACTGCACACACGTGTACACCCACAGACATGAGCATGTGTACACACATGAATACACACACACACACACACATACACACATGTAAAAAGTTTAATGAAATGAAATGTTAAAGGATGGTACATATGCAGTTTCTTTTATTAGTTGCTGGGACAAAATACCTGACCAGAAGGGAAGGTTTAATTTAGCTTAAAGTACCAGAAAGATATATTCATGGTGGGGAAGGCATTGTGGCAAGAATGGCAAGCCAGCTTGTCATATTTCAGTCAGGAAGCAAAGAGGTGATACTATGATACATCAACATACCCCCATCATGTGACCCACTTCCTCCACCAAGGCCCCACCCCTAAAAGTTCCATTACTTCCAAACAGCGCCACCAGCTGGGGACTGAGTGTTCAAACACATGAGCCTGTGGGGACCATTTTAGATTCAAACACCACAGAGCAAAAATAAATGAAATGCAAATATGAAGGTCATCAACATATGAGTGGTTTGAAGATGCAAACAAAATCAACAAACTCTTCACTAGACTAAATAAGGAAAACAAAGAGGGCAGGAGAGATGGCTTAGCGGTTAAGGTGCTTGCTTGTGAAGCCTAAGGATACAGGCTCAATTCTCCAGGTCCCACGTAAGCCAGATGCTCAGGGTGGCACATGCTGGAGTTTGTGTGCAGGGACTAGAGGCTCTGGTGTGCACATACTCACACTCTTTCTGTCTCTCTCTCTCTCAAATAAATAAATAAATAATATTTTTCTTAAATAATGATGAAAAAGGAGACATTACAACAGATGCCACATGCATGTTGTGAATAACTACAGCCCAGAAATAATACTTGAATGTTAGGAACAACAATGCCATAGAAATAATACATGAATGTCATGAACAACTATACCAGAATGAGTTGGAAAACTCACATGAAATGAAGAGATTCCTGGGTCCTACCATTTATTATAACCAGGTTAAGAAGTCAGAAACTTGAATTACTCAGTGAGTAACAACAGCAAGTCAGTAATAAATCGTATTCCCATTCATGGACACCCAGAACTTGATAACTTCATGACCGAAGTCTCTCAGGCATTTAAGGAAGAACTTGATAACTATTTCTCCTCAGACTCTTCCACAAGGTTGACGTGGAGGGAACTCGAGATGCATGCACCACTCTGTGCATCTTGCTTAGGTAGGTACTGAGAAATAGAATCCTGGCATTCAGGCTTGGCAAACAAGGACCTTTAACTGCTGAGCCATCTTTTCAGCCTCAAGACCATTTTTTTTTTCTGTGTATTTTTGAAAACAGGCTTATTTGTGTGAGATGGTAGTTATCTCATGTGGTTCTAATTTCCATATTCAAGGATTAGTGGTTAGCATGATTATGATTATTTATTTTGTATTTCTTTTTTACAGAAATGTCAGTTTCCCATGTTTTACCCACATTTTTCATTGGCTTATTGATTTTACAAAATGTGCTGAGCTTGTAGGTATATACTTTAGAAATAATACTATTGTTTATCTACATATCTGAATAATGTGGATTGTTTATGTGTGTTTGTGTGTATGAGAGAAAGAGAGGTCATATGGTCTTTTTTCTTATAAAAGTGTTAAATATTTTCAATTCCTAGTTTAAATATCACTTGGATCCTCACTGGAAAGATCTCTATGATTTTCTTCTCTTTTCAATTCATTTTGGTGCCTTTTTAATTTTTATAATCAGAAATTAAATATTAGGTGACAAATTCTAAAAATGCAATAAATTAAGGTAGCTGAGATTCTTGCATTTAAATTCCCCTGAATGACTTACTCAGTTAAGTTCAGATTTAATTGTTCCCTACTTATTATTTTCACAGCAGGCCCTCCATGTTCTCAGGACCCACATCTGCAATTGCAACCAATAGCAGGCCATGCGTGTAGCCCTAGGATAGTTGTGATTACATCAAACAAATACAGACACTTGTGGTGACTTCTCCCTAAACAGTACAGCACAGCATCTATTCCTATAGGAGTCACATTCTATTAAGGATCATAAGTAATTTGGAGATGATTTAAGGTACATAGGACAATGTTGGCAGGTTATATGTAAATATCATGTCATTTTACATATGAGGGACTTGGGCATACACAGATTTTTCTACATATCAGGAGTCTTGGAAATAATTACATATACAGACAATCCTATGATGTTTTAAATTAGTTTCTGTTGTTCTGATAAAATGAATGAGTTTATGTTGTCACACATCAAAGAAGAGACTTGCTGCCAAGCTAAGTTAAGCTGAGGTAACTAATTGTATTTCAGAAGGTTTTCTATAAAGGACTCTGTCCCAAGGAACCTTCTCTGCCGAATCTCCTGGGAGGAAGACAAATGAGTGGCCTGTGTGAAGTCAGCCCCCAGGAGGCCTCAGGAACAGCATACAAACAGTGTCCAAAAAGCTTTCTTGAAACTTTCTGCTGCCTTCCTAACCCCATGTTAGGAAGTTTTTTTTTGTTTTTTTTCTTGTTGGTATCTTGTGTTAGCTGAAACACTTGATTTCTGAAGCAATTCTTATGTGATGCTGGACACTGACCCTGGGCCTTGTGGATGGATGCCAGGCAAGCACTCTATCTCTGAGCCACATCTCCAGCCCTGAAGCAAATTCTTAAATCTGTACCCCCGGACAACAAATTCTCATTCTCTGTTCATCTGAAAACATTCTAATGAATGCCTTCATAATTCCTGTCTAACAAGTGACATTTATCACAATAAGGTAAGTAAAACATACTTAAAAACTTTAAAAATAATCCACAGTAGAAAAATATAAGAGGGAAATATGATGTTGTTATATGAATAAGTGTTATAGTTAATTATTTAATAAAGTAAATAGATTCCAACTTTTAGAATCTAATTCACTAATTTAATGCTTTCAAAAACTTCATGTAGAACATAGACATTTCATGAGAAAAAGGTCTTAGAACAAAAAACATCTCAGGCCTAGATGCATTCTTAAATGCTCACATAACATCTTGAAAGGTACCTACAAGCTCATGTAAGGTAGGGCTGACAGCCAGTCAGGAAGCATCCTCACGGTACTAGTCCTTCCCACAGAATTTCAGTACCTCCATATGTTAACACCTGAGGCACTGGATGCTTTTTTTGAAAAATAGTTTTATTTATTTGCGAGAGAGAGAATAAATATGAGCACACTAGAGACTCTATCCACTGCAAACAAACTCCAGATGCATGCACCACTTTGTGCATCTGGCTTTACATGGGTACTGGGGAATCAAACCCAGGTCAAAAGGCTTTGCAGACAAGTGCCTTAACCACTAAGCCTTTTCCCCAGCCTACTGCTTTTTTAAAAAATCTTAAGAGCTTTCCTAGTTATTATCAAACTGTGGGAATAATCAATAACATCTTAAAATATAGATACTAAATTTTCTTATATCATGAAGGTTGAAGTGGAAAGTAAATGATTGAATATGAGATTAGGCTTATTGGGGTTTTGAACAAAGGTCTCACTAATGACCAGTTGGGATTATTATTGTTATTTCATTAATGTAATTGGGCACTTCTGGATTAGTGTAGTAGAATCATAGGGCAACATTCATGTCAGCCATTCATGTCTGAGTGTCTTTCCCTTCCTTCCTTCCTTCTTTCGTTGTTCTTTCCTTTCTTCCCTCCCTTCTTTCTTTCTCATTTTCATGCAATTTATTAATTTATTCCAAGTTGTATTTTTCCATATGATGATACGGTAAGTAGCAGAAGAATTCTGCTCACCATTATGACGACTGGGAAGCCTAAGATCAAGGCACTGGCAGATTCAGAATTGGGGGAGAATCTGGTCTGTTTCCAAGTTAGTGCCTGGAATGCCGCTTCCACCACAGGGGACAAGGGCTGTGTACTCAGATAGTAGAAGGGACAGAAAAGGCTATTAGGTCCCTTAAATACCTTTTTAAAAGCTATCAATTTTTGCACATATGTGTAATGTATTTGGATCACACTCCCCTCCCATTCTGAGCCCCTTTCTCTGGCCCAGCACAGACCGGCTTTGAGGATTTCATGACACAGAGAATATCATAGCTGTTCTGTAACCATGAGGATGGAATCCAGACCCTGAACTACCCCTTGACTCTGACAGTAACTCAGAATTTTGTCACTCTAATGTCAGCTTAAACGGGCCATCTGAATGTTCTCCACCTCAGAGAACACTCAATTTCATGAAACATCTTCATCAATAAAGGAAAAGGACAATATAAACAAAAACTTCCATTGCCCAATTTATCTTTCTCCAAGTGCTGCTTCCCTTAGCTAGTGGATTTTGTTTCTGACCAAACCCTTTACCTGAAAGACAAAAGAGAGTGTAGATCCTGACGCCTGGCAAAAATATAATTTTTGAGCTCCTAGGAAAACAGGACATTGTGGCTCAACTCCATCAACTTCTTTAGGAACCTGATATGGATAGCGTGCACTGCACGTGTGTGCACAGGTGTGCAGTCCTGGCTCCGCAGGAGGCTGGTGTGGGAGGATCAGAGACGACAGGTATCAGACCAGCCAGACCTCATCTCTATAACAACAACAAAACAACAACAACCCTTTAAATTACCTGCTCATTTTCAGATAGCTGAGATAGTTCAAAACCAAGTTCTTCATGCTTCCCTTGAAAATGATACAATTATTCCACTGACTAACAGGGGCCAGATAAGGTCCCTCTGAAGACCCTCTGGCTCCAGGTCCTCTCCTAGTTGTCTTTTAACATGCTTCCCAAGTCCTTTGCTCTCTTCTCATGCTTCCGCAATGCCCTACCAAGGAGCTCTGAAAACACACCAGCAGTTTCATTGTTCCCATCCACCTCTGCTCTCCCAGACACTCAGAGATAGAAATCAATTTACTTCAGGCAAACATCCTCCTCAGTTGACTCTAAAGCAATCAAAAGTGTGAAAGCCATTACTTTAGCCTTTCCATGATAAAGGCAATTTAAATTTTCATTTAATCCTCACCAGAATCCAAGGAGATACTTCCTGTCAGCCTTATAGTACAGAGGAAGAAGTTCCCTTTCAGAATGGTTGGCTCACATGTTGAAGGAAACTGTCTTTAATTTCTGATGTTATGAAGAGAAATGGAGTCATGATGAGCCAGGCCTTGAAAAACTTATTTCTCCTGCAACTTCGTACAAGTCACTATAATTGCCAGTCCACCATCTTGTTTTATTATTCTTTATACTGGTAAGTTATTGCCATTGTTGTGACAAAAATAGAAGAGAATGGCAGTCAGTAATGACAGCCGTCCTGCAGAGTTCATCCTCCTCGGCTTTGCTGACCGTCCTTGGCTACAGCTCCCTGTGTTCATTATTCTCCTGGTAACGTACCCCATGGCCATGATGGGAAACATCGCCATCATTCTGGTGTCCAGTTAGACCCCCGACTCCACAGCCCCATGTATTTCTTCCTCACCAACCTCTCCTTTCTGGACATGTGTTACACCACGAGCATCGTGCCTCAGATGCTGCTCAACCTGGGGACCTCCACAAAGACCATCAGCTATGTGGAGTGTGCAATTCAGCTTTATTTATTTAGCACAATGGGGGCCACAGAGTGTCTCCTCCTGGCTCTTATGTCCTTTGATCGCTATGTGGCCATCTGCAGACCTCTGCACTACACCATCATCATGAGCCAGCGCAACTGCATCCTCTCAGTGTCTGTTTTATGGCTGTGTGGGATGGCCTATGCTTTCTCAGAGGGCACAGTCACACTGCAGTTGCCACTGTGTGGCGTTAATGAACTGGACCACTTGTTGTGTGAGATTCCAGTTCTGATAAAGACCGCGTGTGGGGAAAAGGAGGCCAATGAGCTTGCACTGTCTGTGGTCTGCATTTTTATTTTGGCCATTCCTTTGTGCTTAATTCTTGCCTCCTATGCTAGCATTGGACGTGCTATATTCAATATGAAATCTTCCACAGGAAGGAAAAAGGCTGTTAGCACATGCTCCTCTCATCTCATTGTGGTTCTCTTGTTTTATGGTCCAGGCATTAGCATGTACCTCCAGCCCCCCTCCTTCATCACAAAGGACCAGCCCAAGTTCATGGCTCTGTTCTATGGGGTGGTGACTCCTACCCTGAACCCCTTCATCTACACCCTGAGGAACAAGGATGTGAAGGGGGGGCTAAGCCATCTACTGAGGAGCATTTTTATTTCCAAGTGAGAGAGTGTGTACATCAAATGAAACTGCCTAGTAACTTAAATAAGGTCAACATGTGTTTGTAAGAAAATCATTCTTATTTCATTATCTCATATTATATACTCTTGTAAAAGTTGCCATGTTTTTATATTATTTGTATTCATGTGAAGTAATCATTTTACTAAATTAATGTTCACTAGTATGGAGACTACGAGAAAATATTAAATCGCTTCCAGGGCTGGGGAGATGGTTAAGCGGTTAAGGTGCTTGCCTGCAAAGCCTAAGAACCCAGGTTCAATTTCCCAGTACTGACGAAAAGCCAGATGCATAAAGTGGGATGTGCATCTGGAGTTGGTTTGCAGAGGGTGAGGCCCTGGTGTGCCTATTCTCTGTCTCTTTTTCTCTGTCTTCTTTCTCTCTCCTCACAAATAAATGTTATAAAAAACGTTGTAAGATAATAAAAACACTTCCAATTTGATTCCTACATACTGAAATAGTAACCATGTTAAGTAGTTCAAAGATTAGCAATATCAAGTCAGTGGTTCAAATTTTTGTTTTGTTTTGTTTTGTTTTGTTTTTCAAGGTAGGGTTTCATTCTAGCTCAGGCTGACCTAGAATTTACTATGTAATCTCAGAGTGGCCTCAAACTCATGGTGATCAGTAGTTCATTTAGTAGTGTAAAAATAGCATCGAATAGTTCATTACTGGTTAGGCTCAAGCTCCAGTGGAAAGCCTTACTACAATCCATGTGAAGCACTCTTTGCTTTCAAAAAAATCATGAATTTCATAATTTTATGACTCTCAATTTAAGTAAGTACTATTTCTCCTTTTAAATGAATTATAGCTAATAATTTAGTGTGTAAGGTATTGTATTTATAAACAGTCAATCATTAAATATTAAAATGGGCTGGAGAAATTGCTTAGTGGTTAAGGTGATTGCCTGCAAAGCCTAAGGACCCAGGTTCAGTTCCCCAGTACCCACATAAGCCAGATGCACAAGGGGGCACATGTATCTGGAGTTTGCTTGCAGTGGCTGGAGGCCCTGGCACACCCATTCTCTATCTCCCTTTTTGTCTCTCTCCCTTCCTCTCTCTCTCAAATAAATAAATAAAATAAATATTTTTTAAAAATGAGTAGAATAAAGAGGTAAAAACATAGTTAAGTTTCTGAACATTGCCTTGAAATTTCATGAATCATTTGAATCAGTGAGAGAACCAGGCAGTGATAATGACCTCGCCTGGCCATCATTAACTGTGATGTTGCATTACAGTTGTATCAGCTGGGAGTTGCACGGGCATCTTTTGAAATTGTACAAGTGTCATAGGAAAAAGAAAAAACTGGCATTTCTATAGCTTGATCATTTGAACAAACTGTAATTTTTGTTGATATAAATTTTAATGCATTAAATTGACAAGCTATGTGTTACTGAATGTGTGTGACAAATAGCATTTGCCTTCTTAACAACTAACAAGATTGTACTGGAGAAATGGTTAGAGGTGCTTGCTCGCAAAGCCTGAAGGTCTAGGTTCGATTCCCCAGGGTCCACTCAGAGCCAGATGCACAGGTGTCACAGGTGTCTGGAGTTCGTTTGCAGTGGCACTAGGCCCTGGCGCACCGTTCTTTTTCTCTCTCCCTCTCTCTTTACTTACAAATTAAAATTATTTAAAATAAATAAATTCTAAATTCATAAAAGTACTGTATCTTTAAAACCTACAAAATCGTATGGACAAGGAAAATACGGGGTAGGGGTTAAATTTAAATAAATATCTGTAGACAATGAGGTCTTCAGCTAGGATAAGTGCAAAAGTATAACTGGTCAGAATAATGCAAGAGAATGATACAGAGTGTTAACTTGGAACTCTTATGAAGTGTGAGTATACTGAGAAAAACAAGAGCCAAATATATGGTGATGTGTTAGGTCTAGAGGACTAAGCAGTAGGTATAGTTTATTTTTTTTTCCCCAAGAAGTTTATTATTAAGAATGGTGGCACACACCTTTGATCCCAGCACTTGGGAGGCAGAGAGGTAGGAGGATCGCTGTGAGTTCGAGGCCAGATAGTGAATTCCAGATCAGCCTGAGTTAGAGTGAGACCCTACCCCGAAAAACCAAAAAAAAAGAAAAATAAGTTTGGATGCAGATGCAAAACAAGATGAAGGAGCAGGACTTTCCATCAACAGTCCCTCCACAGAAACATAAATGTAAGCAATGACTCATACGTAAAATATACTCAAAAGAGCTAAGGAGCCGGGCGTGGTGGCACACAACTCTAATCCCAGCACTGGGGAGGCAGATGTAGGAGGATCACCATCAGTTCCAGGCCACCCTGAGACTATGTGGTGAATTCCAGGTCAGCCTGGGCTAGAGCAACAAACAAACAAACAAAAAGAGCTAATGAAAGACCAGAAAGACAAAAATAAACACTGTATGTTTTCTCATATGTGGATGCTATGTGTTCATTTCTAGGTGTACATATTTAAGTTGTGGGAAAGGCTGTAGAGACCAGGAAGTAAACAAAGGCGCAATGGGGGAGGAGAAGCCTCAAGGGGAGGTAGTCATGTGAAAGTAGTGGAAGGCACCCTGGTGAGGGAATGTGTTTAAACTGGGATGGGGTGAGGGATGAGGAAAGGTGAGAGTCACAGGGAGAGTTCATCAAAACCAAGGATGAATGAAAGTTACATGGAAATCTTCTGTGTTATAAACCAACTAAAGATGCACTTCACTAAAAATGAGTTTGGAGTGTTGTAGCTCTTTTAGAATTTGTCTAGCAAGCTTCATAGACTACAGAGAACTCAACACTAAATCAGACTGCTAACAGGCCTGCCATGGCTCAGGGAACATTGCGGGAGAAGGGTTAGCAGGATTGTAAGAGCCGCAGAGTGGGGAAGAGTCCCATGATGCATGATTTATCCCCCTCCCCGACCCCTGGTACCACGTTGGAACTGACTGAGGCCTTTGTGACCCCACAGTGAATACCATAACCCCACTGAGGAGAGCCCCCGGGGATAAAAAAGTATAACCTGTTATTACATATAATAAAATAATGTTATTAATGAAATGAATCTGAATGGAGGTAGTCTGAGTGAGTGGATAATGTTGCTGCCATAAAATCCTAGTGACAGGTGTGAAATATGTCCCTATGTATTGTTGGTCAGGGAGGACCCAAGGCTCCGAGAAAAACACAGGCCTGATGCGCAAGGTAGCACATGTATCTTGCGTTTGTTTGCAGTGGCTAGAGGCCGTGGTGGGCCCATTCTCTCTCTATCTGCCTCTCTTTCTCCCTCACACACAAATAAATAAGTAAATAAAATGTTTAAAAAAAGAAAACATAAAAGGAGAAAAGGGACTAATTGGGAAAAAGGGATTCAACAGGAGTGGGAGGGGATCAAGAGAGAGAAATGGGGTGAATGTGATCACCATACCTTTTATACATGGATGAAATTGTCAAAAAAAATCAATAAAAAGAAGTTAAGGGCTGGAGAGATGGCTTAGTGGTTAAGGCACTTGCCTGCAAAGCCTAAGAATCCAGGTTTGATTCTTCAGGTACCACATAAGCCAGATGCACACAGTGGCGCCTGTGTCTGTAGTTTGTTTGCAGTGGCTGGAGGACCTGGTGTGCCCATTCTCACTCTCTCTCTCTCCTGCTCTCTCTTTCCTGCTCTCTCTCTCTGTCTCTAATAAATAAATAAAAATAAATCTTTTAAACAAGGTGTTAAAACAAGTGCGTGTTCACAGTGTCAGATTATTGTGCAATAGTAATAGGATGCTCTAAAGGTAGTGGGAGGAACATGCCCATGACTGGCTTATCCCTGTACCACCCCCCAGCAGCAGAGCTTGGCGAGAGAGAGCATCCATCTGGAGGAAAGAGAACAAACCAAACATAGTATTTTGCCATTAACTTCAAATCTGTGCCTATCAAGGAAAACCTAGGACTGGTCTGCCACTCAAGACCAGTATGTGTGAACTATCATCAGACATGACCAACGTAGGGCTCAGACATATGAGGTAGATTCAACGTGTGGCTGACAGGAAAACTGGTGGACTACAGGCTCCTTAGACTCAGGTTAAACCTCAGCCAGGGAGATCTCGGTGGCTGTGGGTGACAAATGTGTCCCAGGGCTGTGCTGGCTTCAGACACCATGGGCTGTGGGAACACCGTGCACCATCCAGCGAGGCTGCAGGACAGCAGTGTGGTCCGAGCTCACCACAGCGGTCCCGCGCAGACAGCAGCTCTGACACCTCCATGGCTGTAGCAGTCATGAGATAAAGGAGAAGTCAGAAATTCCGATGAAAAAAATGTTATGGTGGAAGCTCCACATCTCAGTCCAGAGAGATTTGCTCAACCATGTTTATAGCTGCTCAATTCATAATAGCTAAAAACTGGCATCAACCCAGGTGCCCATCATTGGATGAATGGATAACCAAGATGTGGTATATCTACCTGATGGAAGTCTACTGGGCAGTAAGACAATGACACATTAAAATTTGTCGGCATGGACCATGGAGAGGCCTGTCCCCAGACAGCCCATCTAGTGCTGGAAGGTGCTACATGAGCTACCCAGGGAAAGTGGTCAACATCTGCCCAGGCAATTCAAAGTCTAAGCTACTCAGAAGCAAACGACCTGGTGTGATGCTCACACAAATGCAATAGTGGCATGCAGCCATGGTGGGTAAGTAACTGCTCTTGGATTGGCTAAGAGATCTGCTCAGTGGAAAGGAAACCATATCTGGAATTGGGAAACAAGTCAGAATCATATCCAGATAATGATTCTGCTTTCCATTGTCAAGCTCCCACTAACCTTGGGCTCTAAGAGGGCCTATATCCTTTTAATTCTCTCTAAATGAATAATGGTTATCCCATTTAACTGGCACTGACTTCACCTCTGTTGGAGAATCTTCTTCCCTTTTTCAGATGGGAGCTGGACCTGAGGAGATAAACGACCCAGCGCACTCCACCCCCGCCACAGCTGAAACCACAGAGGAATTGGGGAAATGAGCAGGAGTGCTGCTCTCTTAGCTAAGCTGATGTCAGCCTGATCTAATAACTGCTGGCCGGGTGGTAGAGAAAAGGGAACTCTTGCCCACTGCTGGGGGGATGCAAACTGGTGTAGACTTTGTGGAAAAGTATCTGGAGGCTCTGACAGCAGCATACAGCACTCCCACTACCACACGTACCACCGAGGGACGTGAGTTGGCACGTTGAAAAGATGCTTGCATCCTCGTGTACAGCACACTAGTCTTCACTGTAGTGAGGAAAGAGTCAACCCAGGTGACCGTGGATGGGCGGATGGGCAGAGAAAACATGGTGTGAGGTCAGGGAGACGGAGCAGTCAGAAAAGTGTCAGCCGCCCAAGCATGAGCACCTGAGTGTGAATCCTCATATGGGTGAGGCAGTGAGTGTTCGTAATTTCAGTGCTGGGGAGAGGGAGAAGAAATATCCCTGGGGCTGGTTAGCTGGCTAGTCTAGCTGAATTGGTGAGCTTTAGGTTCAGTGTGAAAATGTGCATCAGAAAATGAGATGGAGAGCAACTGAGGAAGACTCTTGACATTGACTGTGATTGAGGAAGACTCTTGACATTGACTCTTGGCCTCCACATGAATGCATACACTCACATACACCCACACACGTGTAAACACAGATGGACACAAAAAGGAAAATGTAGCTCTTACATGTATTAGAATTCTCAGCTATAAAAATGAATGCAATTCGGCCCCTTGTAACACCACTGAGGCCCCTGAGGTACGTTGTGATACATGGAACAAGCCAGGTGGGGAAATGCAAACGCTACATGAGCTCACTTGCATGGTTACCGGAGATGGGGACCCAGTCGTGTTGAGGAGATGTTGGGAAAAGGATTCATAGTCACGTTTTGATAGGAGGAAGAGATTCAGGATATCTATTGTACAGCACTCTACGCTCTTGAAAAGTTCAGTGGTGTGTGTTCATTGCAAAATAACTGAAAGATGATGTGCTGTTGACTAACTCTGTCTCATCCCTTGACAATGCATATTGAAGTCCAAACATTGTTATGCACAGCACATATTACATACATATGTGCAACTTACCTGGCAAATTTCTAACAGCTAACTATTAAAAGTAAATTATATTGAATAGTAAAATAACATGTAATCTTCATAGGGTCCATTATGTGCATATATGCATTCTTTTATTTTTATGTTAATAATTGTTATTTTCTAAGAAGACATTATCAGTACTATTAAATATTTCTTTGGATAAAAAAGAAAGGAAAAGTCGGGTGTGGTGGCGCACGCCTTTAATCCCAGCACTTGGGAGGCAGAGGTAGGAGGATTGCCATAAGTTCAAGGCCACCCTGAGACTACATAGTGAATTCCAGGTCAGCCTGGGCTAGAGTGAGACCCTACCTCAAAAAACGGAAAAAAAAAAAAAAAAAGGAAATTAAAACAAAAGTATATTTTGAAACTAAAATTTAAAGAGTCTAAAAAAACTGAAAACAAATTATAAGATAGATATTATTTACTGGAAAAAATGTGCTGCATATTCACAAAGAATAGTTTTTCCTCAAGGAGAATTTGACTTACAAAGAATGAACATAGCATATATGTAAGTAGAAGCACAGGTCATGGGGGTGGGAGGGGCTAAGCGAGGTCAGGGGAAGTATAAAAGAAGGGCAGGGGAGGATCAATCAAAACTCAAGATATTCTAAATAAGACATATGAAAACGTACTTGCTTAATAATGCCACATCCAGAAGCCATAGATTGTTACTAGAAAGTTTTCAGTGCCAGGGATGAGATACCTTCCAGCGAGTTGTTGGCCAGGGAGGTCTCTGTTGCCTCCAAAACATTACAGACTATTACTAAGGCCCTTGGTTTCCCTTGAGAAAGAGATGCTAAGACCCAATTACTGAAGACTTCACACGCCTGAGAGGCAAAGTCACTGAGAAAATAAGCTGGTGCTGAGCAGAAAACCTTCTCCCTGTAAACCAGCCAACCAAAAGCTGGAAAAGCTGCACTGTATGAAGTCTTATGGGAGACAGAAGTCATCATTGGTGTAAACAGAGGACACTGGTAGCCTCAAGTTGGCCAGACAGGCCTAATGACTAAACAAGTGCAATAGTGGCATGTCTGCTCTGGGGGAAACCCACTGCTTTCTAATTGGACTGAAGGCCCACTCTATGGGAGGGAATACGTGCCTAGTACTGAAAACCTAATCAAAAGCCTATGGCAAGGGGAGGTCATGAGCCTTAGGGGTATAAAGTCTGCTCTTGGATGGATAAATGCATATATTACTCTCACCAAATTGCCCTGAAAGCACTACATTTAATGTTCATACTCATATATTAATGCTACTCTCACTTCTGGTTACAGAAACTTCTCTTTTCAGATGGCGATGACCACTTGGATGACCCAAAAGGCAAGATAGTGCTGAGAAGGGACAGAGAAGTGTCCAGCACTGAAACATCTCACACCCTCCAAGGCTCAGGGTCCATTGTGGAAGAGGTGGTGGAAAGAATGTTAAGAGCCAACGGAAGGGTACCACTCCTTAAGATGCAACTGTCCAGACAGAAATTAGCCTCAATATCCACGATCTTGCAGTGCCTAGCAATACCCACACAAGACCTTCGTAATAGGAGAAAACGATGATGACATCAAATTAAAAGAGAGAATAATGGAGAGAGGGAGGGGATATGATGGAGACCAGAGTTATGAAGGGGGAAGTGGAGGAGGGGAGGGAAATATCTTGGTTTGTATATTAAATATATATATATACTTTTTAAAAAAGAATGAAGCTGGGCGTGGTGGTGCACGCCTTTAATCCCAGCACTTGGGAGACAGAGATAGGAGGATTGCCATGAGTTCAAGGCCACCCTGCGACTTCAGTGAATTCCAGGTCAGCCTGGGCTAGAGCAAGACCCTACCTCAAAAAAAAAAAAAAAAGAATGAACATAGAAGATTTTACAATGTTTTTGGAGACATAAAGCAACCCACTCATCCAACATAATATATTTTAGGATATAATATAGTACCGAGGATCTGTGTTTTATCAAGAATTGACTCCCCACCGGATGTGTGAAGTTGGACAAAGCTAACCATTTATCACTCTCCTCCCCAGGAGACATTTCCACGGTGAGATAAAAGGACCTAGGAAAACCCCTTAAACGTCTCCTACTGAAGACTCCTTGAGCACGCGTCATATGTTGTTGGCATCAGGAAGAGGTTTGCAAACGGCCTCGGGAGATTAAGAGGCGAATAAACTAGCACCGATTTTGCTTCAAAACCTTCCTAGGGCTGTGATGCCCGCAGCCGCCACCGAGCCAGGAGCCGGGCTAAGGGCCGAGGGGAGTTCACCTTCTACTCTCCGTGGATTAATTACCTCCGGTTGCAGATTCTTCAGTGGAGCCAATCCTCCAGTCACCTCTCTGGAAACTACTTGAAGGAAACTGCAAATTAGTGGCTGAATTTGAGTTTATCAAGTTGTCCTTCGAGAAGAAACTTGCAGCTCGTGTTAGGAGCTTGGCATAAGTTTCCAGCCTCTACAAATTCTCATTCCAATTTAAGCAAATAAATCTCAAAATTCAAACCTGGGATTTGCACATGAGACAGAACATGTGGCATCTGTCTTTCTGGGCCTGGGTTACTTCACTCTTTATAATATCATTCAGTTGCATTCATTCTCAAAATAGGTTTTTAATTTCATTTTTTAAGAGTTCAACCCAATTCTTTTATGTATATGTACCGTACCACAGTTCCATTATTCAACCATCAGTTGAAGGACAAATTGTAACCAGACAGAAATTTCCACTTGTCTTTTCTTGTTCAGAAAAGGGGCAGATGTTATTTTCATGTAAGAAGATGCATGACCCAAACCTTTTGTGAAGACAGGCTGTGGCAGTACTATGGTTTCCCACCACTTCCTTCCCTGCCTTCACTGGGATTAGGACATGGTGCCACATTGAAGGTGTAACTAGTTCTGGTCAAAACCATGAGTTTCACAGGTGGTTAAACTCAAAGGACATATTCTGCAACCTTTAGTGAGACAAGAATGATATATTGGTCACCATTCATTTACGTTTTTGTTCCTTTTTCAAATATATAATATTTAATAATCTTAGTTCACACATGCATGTATATGTGAATTTTTCCAAATAATGTAATAGCAAAATACTTAGTTCTATTATTATTATTATTATTTTAACATTTATTTCTTTATTTGAGAAAGAGTGAGAGAGAAAGAGGCAGGTAGAGAAAGAGAGAGAATGGGCATCCTAGGGCCTCCAGCCACTGCAAAAGTACTCCAGATGCATGTGCCACCTTATACATCTGGTTTACGTGGGGACTGGGAATTGAACATGGCTGGGTCCTTAGTCTTTGCAGGCAAGCACCTTAATTGCTAAGCCATGCCTCCAACCCTACTGAGTTCTTAATAATAGGACATTCTCTTAACAGAGCTAGTACAGTTACAAAAATAGTGATCTTCCCCAGAGATTTCAAAAAAATATTTATTTATTTGAGAGAAAGAGCATGGGTGTGCAAGGGCTTCTTGCCACTGCAAACTACCTCCATATCTACGCACCTCCTTGTGCATGTGGCTTTACATGGGCCCTGGGGTAAAATCCGGTCCGTCAGGCCATGCAAGCGTGCGCCACTTCCAACGAGCCTTAGTCACGCAGGGCTCTGATGACACTGTCTGTAATCGTCACTCTCAGCGCGCCGGTTCTCTCCAAATGACTTAACTACCCTTACACAGGAATTATTTCCGACATGAGCAGGATGAGTTTGTCTGAAAATCGATGTGATCATTTCCGTCACTCGGCTAAGAAGCTGTCCTCCAGGTCCTGCCGGTGTGAAATCACAGCCCTCCCCTTAGAATTAACAATTTGTACGGAGGAAGCCTACACTATGTGAATTTCTTGACCTTCATAAGGCGTTCATCCACTAGCTTTAGCATCTAATCTCTAACTCTAGTATACCTTCTACATTTATTAGTAGACATTCTAATTTTTCCTTTTCCTCAATTTATTTATTCATTTATTTACCTGTATTTTATTTAGATTAATACAATCATAAATTACTATTCCATGTTGCTGTTTTACTTCATTTTGATGTTCAAGTTGTCCCCAATTAGGCCAGTAAAAGCCCTCAGGACTCTACCAATGCTTTTGTGTGTGTGTATGTAAGAGAGAGAGAGAATTGGTGTGCCGAGGCCTCAAGCCACTGCAGTTGAATTCCAGATGTGTGCACCATCTTGTACACATGTGAGACCTTGCACACTTGCATCACCTTGTGCCTCTGGCTTATGTGGGATCTGGAGAGTTGAACATAGGACCTTAGGCTTTATAGGCAGGTGCCTTAACTGCTAAGCCATCTCTCCAGCCCCCAGTGCTTTTTTAAAAAGTATTTTTATTTATTTATGAGAGAAAGAGAGGAGAGATAGGCACATTTGGGCTTCTTGCCACTGCAAACAAACTCCAGATGCATTCACTACTTTGTGCATCTGACTTTATAAGGATACTGGAGAGTCATCCAAGGCTGATAGGCTTTGCAAGCAAGCATCTTTAACCACTGAGCCTAGTTTTCAGCTCCAGTACCCATGCTTTTAATTCAAAAATTATTTAGGCATGTTTGCTAATTTTCTAATTTCTATGTTGTGTGGCTGCTCTTTAAATGGACACATTCTTTCCTAGAAAGAGGAGGGATATTGCTAGGGCTCAGGAAGCAAAAGACACTTATATGTCTCAGGAAGCTACTGAAAGTTACAGGAGTCACAAAGCCCTCAGCAAAGTTGCACAAGCAGTAACTAACAATTGTTGGTGACAGGAGACTTTCCCCGTGACTGTGCAGCCTGCATGGCTTTGGATATAGCTTTTTCTCTAAGTTGTCACCCATGCTAAGTCGGGCTTTTGGAGACGTAGCTGCCTTTGAGTCATCCATGCTCCTGTGAGTAACTCCTCCCTTGTGTTCCGTAAGTAAGCCCAATAAACTCATTGGCTCTCCAAGTGAGGGTTCAGTGGAATTGCAGTTTTGTCTGTTGTTGGTGACCTAGCTGGAGTGAATAGACTTTTGCATTTCCCTAAGGAAAATTAATGCAGCAATGCCTTATTATCTAATACACATGAAATATGTTATAGTTCAAAATGAGTAATTCATCATGGAGCCCTTATCTCCACCTTCCCTGTGATGCTGAAATTCCTCAGTCTCATTGCCTAAGTAAGAGATAATAGTTGTTTTATTAATTTCGGGTTGTCTCCATTCTCAGTGTTCTTCTCCAAATCTGAGTCTTTGTGTGTTATAGAGATAATTACAAGAGACAGAATCGGGTCTAGCCATATGCATCACGTTTAATGTGATTAAAATATATCTGCCACTTAAAGTTGGGCAGTGACAGATGTAGGCTGCTTCACACAGCCCTCTGGAATGCAGGCTCATGATGTAACAACTCCCATCGCATTAGCCAAGCCACCAGCTCAGTTCTAGGTAAATGAATAGAGGACGACCAAAAGGAAAAGCTACAGATTACATGCCAACAATGCTGGAAACAGCTTCAGAATGCTGCCACATGGCACACCCACATGCGTCCTTGTGCCAAAAACTTCACCATAGCCAGGCGTGGCGGGGCACACCTTTAATCCCAGCACTTGAGAGGCAGAAGTAGAAGGCTGTGGGTTTGAGGCCAGCCTGGAACTACAGAGCGAGTTTCAGGTCAGCCTGCGCTATAGTGGGACTCTACATCCAAAATAAATAAATAAATAAATAAATAAATAAATAAATAAATAAATAAATAAACCCAACTAGAACAATAACAAAAGTCTTTACAGGTCAAGTTTAGTTTCATAGGAAGCTGGGACTGTCATCTTTCTTGGTCTGAACAGCCATGTACTTTGCTAAAATATCTGTTGGTATATGGAAGGGAAGGCACTTGGTGTGGTACATCTAACAGTGTTGTACACAAGCCCACCCTTTGGCTTATAGCCATCCTTTCCTTTTCTCCTTCATATGCAACCACGTGTACATGAGACAAAGGAGAGTAACTCAAGGTCTCACTAGGCTGTAGACTGGGAGCATCTGAGTGGCACCTTCTCTCTGATGGTTCTGGATGTATCTAGAATCTTATCTTCTGGTGAACTATAAAACTAAGAAGCAAGCCATACTACTGCTGGGAAAGCAGAGAGGAAACAGGTTAACTGCAAATGAAGTCTTTGGTAGACGGACAAAAGATATGCTTTATGGCAAGTTGACTAAGGTGCTGGCCCATGTGGTGAAATAAACTGTCAGTTATTCCACAGGGAAGGCACAAATGAGATTTACTAAGACAACATGCCTACTGAAAAATACTTATTTTTAAATTTCCATAACGTGTATAGAAAAGAACAGTTGCCTCCCCTAGTGGCTGTTCACAAGCAGTTCTGGAGATTCTGATGGGCACACCCCTCTGCAGAGTTCTGGGGCCCGCCACACACCCTGTGAACCCAGTGTGAAAGAAAGGAGAGAGCCGAGACCCTCCTCCTCAGTGGTTACACTTTTAATTGCATTTCCTTATGTCTGCCCATTGAATTAACTGGATTACTGCGCAGTGAGAATTCATTCATTATTTCCATCCCAGGCACATCACTACACAGTGGAAAATACACATTGTAAAATGATAATTTTAAAATTTAAAGATGCAAATTATGTAAGGCTGAGGATTAGAGTATACTTGTCAGTTTCAAGGAATGAACAGAGGGGTGATTTTTTTTATTTTTAAATTTTTACTTATATATTTATTTGTATTGGGTGCAATCATGTGTTGGCCAGAGGACAACTTTGAGGTGTCTGCACTCCAGCTCCTTTGAGACAGGGTCTCTTGCCAGTGCAAATCATAATCAAGCCCCGGACAAACCCACCCAGGAGCCTCAGATTTTGGCTCTGCCTTCCCTTGTTAGAGGACACTGGGATCACAGATGCATGCACCACTTTGTCTCCAGCTTTACATGGATACTGGATATTGGAGCCCAGGTCAGCAGGATTTAAAAACAAGGGCCTGGGCTAGAGAGATGGCTTAGCAGTTAAGGTGCTTGCCTGCAAAGCCTGAGGACCCATGTTCGACTCTCCAGATTCCACATAAGTCAGACACACAAGGTGGCGCAAGTGCTCAAGGTTGCACATGCTCACAAGGTGACACACATGTCTGGAGTTTGATTATAATGGCTGGAGGCCCCAGTATGCCAATTCTCTCTCTCTCTCTCCCTCTCATAAAAAAGGGTCAGTCTGTTAGGCTAGCCTAAAAAAGTAATGGAAACAAGGGATTTTGGTTTCCCACCAGAAATAGATGGTAAGACTTTATTGCTGAAAATGTCACATGCTTTGTTTTCAGGTTGTGCTGGCCTGCAGCACAAAGATCGAAACGGACCTCAAAGGAGGGAGTGGGAATGAACCTGAGAACAAGAACACAAGGAATGGAGCCAAGACAAGTTCTGATCAAGGCTCGGCTTTATTCAGGCAAACATCGCTTACATATAGAAGATAGAACTTTTTTGACAATGCTTACATGCCTAAAGTCAGTTTCACCAGGGTTAATCCAGGTTAATCCCTCTATCAGGCCTAGGCTGTATGCTAAACAATGGTTAGGATCAGGTGCTTACTCTATCTAGGCTGTACACTAAACAATGCTTAGGATCAGGTGCTTACTCTATCTAGGCTGTACACTAAACAATGGTTATTATTGGGAGATTAGATCACCCTTAGCTCCCAAGGTCAAAGAGCAGCTGCAGATCACGAGATCTCCTTTGTAAGAGATAAGACAACACCCTTAGCTCTCAAGGTCAAAAGAGCAGCTGTGGCTCCCAACACAGGTCACTAAGAAATCAAGTTGGAGCTCAACTGAAAACCTACTGTCTGTGGACCAGCTAACAGAAAGCTGGAAAAAGCTACATTGCATGCAGCCCTATGGGAGAGGGAAGTCATCACTGGTGATAAACAACAGTGGACACTGAAAGCTTTAAAATTGGCCAGCCAGGCCAAATATGCCAATGGGTGCAATAGTGACATTTTTGTTATAGGGGCAACCAACCACTCTCTAGCTGGACTGGAGCGGCCTGCTCCATTGGACGGAATACATGCCTGGTACTGAAAACCTGTAATGGGAAGTCATGAATTTTAGGGGTATAATGTCTGCTGGGGTCTGGCTAAATGCATATATTATGCTCACCAAACTCTCCTATAAGCACTTTGCTTAATGCTACTCTCACTTTTGGCTAGAGAGGCTTCTCTTTTCAGATGGTGGTGACCTTGGGATGACTCAAAAGGCACCATAATTTTGAGAAGATGTGACAGTGGAGTGTTCAGCACTGGAGACAGCTCCACCACATCTTCCAAGACTCAGGGTCCACTGTGGAAGAAGTGGCAGAAAGAATGTAAGAGCCAAAGGAAGGATAGGATTGTTTAACAAAATGGTCCGGGTATTCATGACCTCACAATGCCTGGTACTACCTACCCAGAACCCTCTTAATAGGAGGAAAAAAATGATATCAAGATAAAAGGCAGACTAATTGGGGGAGGGAGGGATATTATGGAGGGTGGACAGTGAAGGGGAAAGTGGGACAGGGGAGGGAATTACCATGGTTTATGGTCTATAATTATGGAAGTTGTCAATAAAAATGTTTTAAAAATGAAAAGAAACCAAGGGTCTTTAACCACTGAGCAATCTCACCAGTCTCAGAGGAGTGCTTTTAGATGGGAAAAAAATACACTGAGCACATGTAAGTCAAATAGTCACACTGTACATAGAAAAATATATTTGTTTTATCAATTAATTTTTTTGTTTTTGTTTTTTTTGTTTTTCAAGATAGAGTCTCACTCTAGCCCAGACTGACCTGGAGTTCACTATGGAGTCCCAGGGTGGCCTTGAACTCATGGTGATCCTCTTACCTCTGCTTCCCAAGTGCTGGGATTAAAGGCATGCGCCACCACGCTTGGCTCAATTAAATATTTTTTAAATGTGTATGTGTGTGTGTATGTGCATGTGCATGGTGTGTAAACTGTAAACACTAGACACTTGTACCACTTTTTACATCCAGCTTACATGGATGGCTTTGGGAATTGATTACTGGCCAGTAGAAGTAGCAAGCAAGTGCTTTAAGAGTTGAGCCATCTTCCAAGACCCTCAATGAAATATTTTTAAAGAATCAGAAGGTGAATAAACTGCCGGGACACCAGGAACAGCAGAACAGAAATGTGGATGAGTAGAAGCCCAAGATGACTGGAGAGAATTCCCCAGCTTGTCATGTAAACACAAGACACAAGGGAATAAAGCAAGTGCTTACAAAAGAAGGCCATTGTCAAAAGCCTGCAAGACCCACATGTTTGAACATCCAGGATCCATGTGAGAAACTGACTGGAAGCCCGGCTGTGGTTGTCCACACCTATAACCCAGCACTTGGGTGGAGGATGGAGATGGGAGGGTCAGGAGTTTGAGGCCCGACCAGTTTGAGAACCTGTCTCAAAAAAAAAAAAAAAAAGATTTATGCCATATATCAGGCTGCATATTTGTGAATTATTTAAAGTTATTTAAGTGGCATTTTGGTCACTTTAGAATGTAATTTATCAGGCCAGGCATAGTGGCGCACACCTTTAATCCCAGCACTTGGGAGGCAGAGATAAGAGGACTGCCAAGAGTTCAAGACCACCCTGAGACCGCATAGTGAATTCCTGATCAGCCTGAGCTACAGTGAGACCCTACTTCAAAAAAAAAAAAACCCAAAAAAGAGTAATTTATCAAATTTATCGATACATTGAAAATAAACACAAACACACCTTTTATAGCAAGTTTTCAGATGTTGATATTCAGTGTCCATTTGGAAGAGCAATAGACACATGGTGGGCACTTCATAAATGTGACTGACTTAGTGGGTGAATGGACTATTAATGTACATTATTGACACAAGGTTTTTATTTAAAATAAATGAAAAACTTTAAGATCTGTGTAAAGTCATGGAAAAAGTGTATAATGGTCTAGGCTGTTGTGAAAGGAATATTTTAAGACAAAAGCCTTTGAGTTTCTTTAAATTCACATTGAAGGGATCTGCCTCTTCCATCTCTGAAAGGAGTGGGATTACTTTGTCAGTACAACAGTAATCTTGAGAATAATATTCTGAGAAAAATACAAGTACAAGAAAATTGAATCTTGGCAACAAAAATTTTTTCTGATGATCCAAGAAGATTTTCTGAAATTTTAATTTTATTTATTTAAGAGAGAGAGACACACACACGCAGAGAGAATGGGCACTCCAGAGCCTCCAGCCACTGCAAACGAACTCCAGACACATGGGCCACTTTGTGCATCTCGCTTACATGGGTCCTGGGGAATCAAACCTGGGTCCTTTGGCTTTGCAGGCAAGCACTTTAACCACTGAAATATCTCTCCAGCCCTTTTCTGAGATTTTTGAGATACATTGAATTTTCTAGGCATGTTCTGCCCTGAATTCATTCTCTACAATGGGTGCCAAAAAATTATTATTCCATCTTATCCAAACAAGAAGGTCAGGTGGGAGAGCTGGAGAGATTGCTCAATGGTTAAAGGTGCTTGCTTACAAAGCCTGATGGCCCAGGTTCAATTCCCCAATACCCAAGTAAAGTCTGATGCACTAAGTGGTGCATTCATCTGGAGTTTCTGTGCAGTGGCAAGAGACTCTGGCATGCCTATTCCCTCTCTCTGATTTTTTTCTTTCTCCCTCCTCCTCTTGCAAATAAATAAATATTGTTTAAAAAGAATGTCAGATCTGGGAAGTGTGCCCATAAGGGAATTTCTACAGTGTCTCTTGCTGAGGGATTACCACTGAGATTTATTATCTATATTGAGAACAAGGTCTACAGCTTTATAAAGAGTGCAAATCCCTTTGTTTTGTTTTCTATGGCAATGGAAGTCAAATCCAAGAGCTTGTGCTAATGAGACAAGCATTTTGCCACTGAGCTATGTCACCAGCTCCTTCCTTGACAATTTTTTTCAGGGAAGACTGTTTTCTCTTTTAAAACTACACTAGGCCTTGCAAATCAAATAAACAAACAAATACTGAGACCCCTTGGCATGTAAAGGCATTGACTGCAGAGAGGATAGTCAATCCTTATCCCCACTTATCATTGAATTCTGTCTATAATGCCTTTTTTTTTAAATAAGAAAATGGAGTGTCAGTACAGGATGGCAGCATTGGTTTAAGGTAGGTGATGATCTACTCCATTGGTTTGATTTAATCTCTTTGTGCAATTGGTTAGAGAATGTGTGCATAAATTGACACATTCTGATATTTTTAAAATGCCATCATAATGTACAACACGGAAATACCCTTTCAAAAATAATCCAGGGTTACTGTGTGTATTAGTGAGTATTTCCATCAATCAAAGGAAATTTGCACTGGCACGAAAATCCTCTACTTATTTATTTGCAAGCAGAGGGGGAGGGAAAGAAAGAGGAGAGAGACGAGATGTAGACAGAGAGAATGGGCACTCTAGGATCTCTTGTCACTACAAACAAACTCCAGATGCATGGGCCACTTTGTGCATCTGGCTTTGCATGGGTGCTGGGGAATTTAACCAGGACCAGCAGGCTTTTCAAGTAAGAGCCTTTAACTTCTGAGCCATCTCCCCTTCCCTGATATAAAAATCTTGAAGGCAGCCAGGCGTGATGGCACACGCCTTTAATCCCAGCACTCAGGAGGCAGAGGTAGGAGGATTGATAGCCGTGAGTTCAAGGCCACTCTGAGACTACATAGTGAGCTCCAGGTCAGCCTGGGCTAGAATGAGACTCTACTTTGAAAAACCTAATAATAATGATAATAATAATAATTAATAATAATAATTTAAAAAATCTTGACGGCTTTAATATCAAAATCAAGCCAAGTGATCTGAGAAATTTAGAAAAATGAAAAAGAAGAAAATTCAATTCTTCTAAGATGACTTACAAGAGGATGAATAGAATCAAAAGAAATATTGTTCAACAGAAACAGACCCTTAATCAACACAACGCTACATTTCATGGGCAGGTTGAATCCAACTTTAAGTCTCATACTTTTTTTAACTTCATTTCTTTACTTTTTTTATTTGAAGGGGTGAAGAGGCAGACAGAGAGAGAAAGAGAGAGACAGAGAGAGAGAGAGAGAGAGAGAGAGAGAGAAAGAGAGAATGGGCACATCAGGGCTTCCAGCCACTGCAAACAAATTCCAGACACATGCGCCACCATGTGTAGTTGGCTTACATGGGTTCTGGGGAATCAAACCTGGGTCTATAGGTTTTGCAAGCAAATGCCTTAACCACTAAGCCATCTCTCTAGCCCAAGTCTTGCACTTTTAAGTGTTGTTTGCTGGATGTGGTGGCTCATGGAGGAGGGTTGTCATGAATTTGAAGCCAGCCTGGGTTGCAGAGTGTGACCCTGTTCCAAGAAAAAACAGAGAAAGAGAGAGGTGAGGGGTGTAGGGAGGGAAGAAAGAAGGAAGAGGAAGGAAGGCAGGGAAGAAGGGGCGGAAAAGGAGTTGTTACATGTGTTGGATAATTAGCTATCTAAGCAAGGTTAGGAAGGAAATTTCTGAACATTCAGTCAATACCTAAAGGTTCATGTATTAACTCTTGACTATTGGACTGGATCCAGCTTTTCTGATTCCAGTTTTTATTTTCTACTTCTCTAATAGTTTATTTCAAATTATTTACCGCTAGTTATAGTAAGAAATATATTTTGCATCACAACTCAGCTCACAAAACCACATATACACTCAAGTTATGATTGGAGAGCAGCTTGGATTGTAGTTGGGTGGAGAGCACGGCAAGCTGTTCGGACACGTGACAGAGCGCCACGCCCAGCCTGCAGCGCACAGGGCCACCCTCTGCGCGGGTGAGTCCTTCTGCCTTTCACGGAACTTGACCTCCAGGCTTTGCAATAAGTCATCACATATCTGTTTCTTTTTCTTTTTTTTATTTATTTTTTAAAAATTTTTATTAGCATTTTCCATGATTATAAAAAAAATCCCGTGTTAATTCCCTCCCTTTTTTTTTTTTTTTTTTTTTTTTTAGTTCAGAGTATATTTTAGATCATTTCCTTGCAGGGGCATTGATTCATGTCATTTTATTTTATTTATTTACTTCACTTTTTTGGTCTTTTTGAGGTAAGGTCTCACTCTAGCACAGGCTGACATGGAACTCACTCTGTAGTCCCAGGATGGCCTTAAACTCACGGCGATCCTCCTACTTCTGCCATCTGAGTGCTGGGATTAAAGGCACGTGCCACCACACCCAGATGGCTGTTTCCTTTTATAACAAATGTTTAAAGTTGGCAAACAGTCTAAGGCCAGAGAATGGAGGAGAGAGATGGTGTTGCAGTCTGGGTCGCATTGCTGGTAGAAATCACCCAACCAAGAGCAGCTGCTGGGAAAATGAGGTTTATTTGGCTTACAGGCTCGAGGGGAAGCTCCACGATGGCAGGGGAAAATGATGGCATGAGCAGAGGGTGGACATCACCCCCTGCCCAACATAAGGTGGGGCACTTCACACTGCCCATGGCCATTTCCAAAACACAAGACCGTGTTGCAAACTCAATGACCCTCTTTCCAGCACTTCTTATACTCCACGATACCAGGTAGGGTGCCAACTTGTTAATCTAGGGGGGATTAAAGCAGACTTTGAAGAACAGGACTCCTTGAGCACTCAGGCCCCTTCAAAAGAGTCTACATTCTTCTTGTTGCCCCAGTACAGGTCAGCTAGCCCAGTCTCAAAGGTTGGAATCTCTCAGTTGCAGCTGAACAGGCAACAGTTCACCCAAAGATTTTTCTTTCTGTGTCATATCCCTCTGCACACACCAGTTCATTTCTACGGAAAGCAACCCTGCACAACTTCTCAGGACATGGGCATAAGAGCAAGCTTCTCACACAAACTGCTAGCCCAGTCCAAGCAAAGCTCTTTCTCGCCCTCATGAGCCAAACCTCACAGTCCATAGTTCTTCCTGCATTCAGGTCTTGCAGCTCAGACCAGAACAGTCCATCAAGCTGTACTTACAGCACTGCAAGGCATCCCTTAGGCCAAGGTTTCAACTCCTTCCACATTCCTCTTGAAAATCAGCTACAAAAGGCTGAAGCCACATAGTCAGGTGTCTAGCAGCAACCTCACTCCTCGGTACCACTTTACTGTTGCAGTCTGGGTCGCATTGCTGGTAGAAATCACCCAACCAAGAGCAGCTTCTGGGAAAAAGAGGTTTATTTGGCTTACAGGCTTGAGGGGAAGCTCCACGATGGCAGGGGAAAACTATGGCATGAGCAGAGGGTGGACATCACCCCCTGCCCAACATAAGGTCGACAACAGGAACAGAAGAGTGTGCCAAACACTGGCAAGGGGAAACTGGCTTTAATACCCATAAGCTCGCCCCCAACAATACACTCCCTCCGGGAGGCATTAATTCCCAAATATCCATCAGCTGGGAACCTAGCATTCAGAACGCTTAAGTTAATGGGGGACACCTGAATCAAACCACCACAGATGGCAAGATGTGCTGTTTCTACAGGATCGGAGGAGCCACAGGGAGCCCAGGGATTTCTAAGTTCATCTAGTCAACCCATAGTCTATGCAGAACAGAGCCAGGGCCCACAGGTCACAGCTGGAAGGCATGACCACATGTGGTCAGTCAGCGTGAGTGCCCGGGAGGCATTCTTTACCATGTCATGCTTCTGATACAAGATCGCATGCAAGTTACTCTGAATCATTATTCTATAAACATTTGCTGCATTGATGGGTGTGGTGGTGCATGTCTTTTTAAAATATAGCTTTTGGGGCTGGAGAGATGGCTTAGCGGTTAAGCGCTTGCCTGTGAAGCCCAAGGACCCCGGTTCGAGGCTCGGTTCCCCAGGACCCACGTTAGCCAGATGCACAAGGGGGTGCACGCATCTGGAGTTCGTTTGCAGAGGCTGGAAGCCCTGGCGTGCCCATTCTCTCCCTCCATCTGTCTTTCTCTCTGTGTCTGTCTCTCTCAAATAAATAAATAAAAAAATTTTTAAAAAATATAGCTTTTGTTTTTATTAATTATGAACTTTTCTGTGTGAACAAATCATGTGTTGGCAGCTCAACCTTTAATCCCAGAATTTAGGAGGTGGAGGTAGGAGGATTGGCATGAGTTGGAGGCCAGCCAGGGTGTCCAGGGTGAGTTTCAGGTCAGTCTGGGCTAGAGTGAAACCTTATCTCAAAAAAAAAAAAAAAAAATCACTGCATTATGTTTCTTGAGTAAAATGTAGGTATTCATTAGTCTTTCTTTTTCTTCTCTCTCTCTCTCTCTTTCTCTCTTTTGTTCTGTTTTTTGAGATAGAACTTCACTCTAGTCCAGGCTGACCTGGAATTCACTACGTAGTCTCAGGGTGGCCTTGAACCCATGATGATCCTCCTACCTCTGCCACCGAAGTGCTGGGATTAAAGACGTGCGTCACGATGCTGCCAGGCTTCATCAGTCTTTCTTAGAGACTCTACAAACACAGTATCTTTTTCTTTAGACTGTTAATTTCATGCTTACAAGTATCGAATCACATCGGTAGAGCGACTTAACAGAGAAGAATCTCTTCACAGTGCTCCTGTTTATTTGGATGGATGACTTGACCGTCACAGAAATTCCATAATACAATGCGAGCCTTTGCGTTGACTTGGAGCCACGAGGAAGAGCGTCGGCAGTCATGACCGTGGGCAACGAAAGTGCTCCCGATTTCTTCATTCTCCTGGGTTTCTCTGACCTCCCATGGCTGGAAAGGCCGCTCTTCGCGGTGGCGCTTGTCGCTTACGTCTGCACGCTGCTGGGTAACGTCTGCATCATCGTGGTGTCCAGCGTGGACCCTCAACTCCACAGCCCGATGTACCTCTTCCTGTGCAACCTCTCCTTCTTGGACTTGTGTTTCACCACCACCACCATCCCGCAGCTGCTGCGGAACCTCCGCGGCCCGGACAAGTCCATCAGCTACTGGGGCTGCGTGGCCCAGTTTTACACGTTTCACTTCCTGGGGGCCTCGGAGTGCATCCTCTTGGCTGTGATGTCTCTGGATCGTTACGTCGCCATCTGCAAGCCCCTGAGGTACCCGGCCATCATGCACCAGAGACTCTGCACCCTCCTCGCCGCCGCGTCGTGGCTCAGTGGCCTGGCTAACTCCTTGCTGCAGTCCTCGCTCACCGTCCAGCTGCCGCTCTGCGGCCGCAACGAGGTGGACAGCTTTCTCTGCGAGGTCCCCGTGATGATCAGGATGTCCTGCGCCGACACCACGTTCAACGAGGCCATGCTCTCCATCGTGGGGACCTTCTACTCCCTGGTTCCCTTGTCGCTTATCCTCACCTCCTACGGCTTCATTGCAGCAGCTGTGCTGAGGATTCGGTCCGCGGAAGGGAAGAAGAAAGCCTTTAACACGTGCGGGTCCCACGTGGTCGTGGTGTGGCTCTTCTACGGGCCGGTGGTCCTCATGTACACGCAGCCCTCCGCCGCCGGGCTCCCGGACGCCAGCAAGCTCCTGTCGCTGTTCTACAGTCTGGTGACGCCTCTGCTGAACCCTTTCGTCTACACGCTGAGGAACAAGGACGTGAAAGGCGCGGTCGGGAGGCTCCTCGTCTCGCTGGGCGGCAGAGGGACGGAATAGCCAGCGCTGTCCTTCCGCCCCACCCTCGGGGCTCAGAAGGTCCCGGGCCCAAACGAGCACCCCGTCTGCCCGCGCACGTCTTTCTCCCGTGGCTCCGACGAGGCGTTCGCTACGAGTGAATCCTGATGCTCAGCTCGTCTGCCACGTGCACCAGCGAGAAGACCATGTGCATAAGCTGCTGTGTACCCATCCAGAGGTTCTGTCCTACAGACCTGAGCTAGAGTCAGAAAATTCATGTTTGTTGGAGGTGAGGTGACTGTGATTGAAATACATTTTGGAGGGACTGGAGAGATGGCTCAGTGGGTTAACGGCTCTGGCTTGCAAAACCTGATGGCCCAAGTTCAATTCCCCAGTATCCACATGAAGCCAGATGTACAAAGTGTCTGGAGATTTTTTTTTGTTTTTTTTTTTTTTTTGCAGTGGCTGGAGGCCCTGGACTCTCTCTGTCTCAAATAAATAATTAAATAAATAAATAATATTTTTATAAATGCATTTTGTGCATACAATAAAATTGTGAATAAAAATAGAAGAGGAAAGCCGGGATGGGGGGGGCGCGCCTTTAATCCCAGAACTTGGGAGGCAGAGGTAGGAGGATCAACATGAGTTCGAGGCCACCCTGAGACTACATAGTGAATTCCAGGTCAGCCCGAACTACAGTGAGACCCTACCTTGAAAAACAACAATAACAAAATAAAATAAATAAATAAATGAAGATGGCTAGGGAAATGGCTCAGTGATTAAAGTACTTTCTTACAAAGCCTAATGACCTGGGTTTAATTCCCCAGTACCCATGTAAAGCCAGATATACTGAGTGGCTAGAAGACCTGGTACACCCATTCTCTCTCTGTCCTTGCCAATAAATAAATAAATAAATAAAATATTTTCTAAAAAATTTGAGGAGAGACTACCTAGAAGGAAGGGGCTTAGTGGAGGGGGCTAGGAGAATGGAAAAAAAGGAAAATGGTGGGAGGTAACTGTGATCATGATATATTGTCTATATATTGTCCAAAAAAGTTTGAAAAATTAATAAATCGAAATAACAAAAACGTTAAACCCTGTCATGTTATGTACTTTTAGAGGAAAGTGAAAGTAAGTCCATCCTCAGTTTATCTTCATGCTTCTGTGGATATATTCAAGTTCATCTTCTGCACACAAACCAGCAAGATCTTGTCCTACCATGGACACTGCCAACCACGTACCTGCTGCTCCTTTAGGAAGGGAGTTCAAGAAGGTTTGACTTTTCCCCTCTGCCCTCCCGGTGGATCACTTCGCTTTGAGGTGTTTGAAGTCGTTCTTCCCGAGTGTCCACAGGGAAAAGCCTCAGAAAGTTCTATGTCGTTCTCAGTATTGTGTGGCACTGAGGTGCTCAGCAACCTAGCATGGAAAACTAGATGTACTTGATAGGTATACAAAGGCTAAAAATGTTCAGGCAGGAGAAATCAGAGCATTAGAAAGCTTGCAGAGAGAAAATGGAGAGTGGCTGGGGAGATTGCTCAGTGGTTAAAGACCCTTGCTTGCAAAACCTGCCATTCCAGGTTTGATTCCCCAATGCCCATGTAAAGCCAGATGCACCAAATGGAGAAATATAGAAAAATATAAAATAAATCAGTTTTTACATGGAAATGAAGTAGAAAAGATGATGATTTTATCAACAACATCAACTTATCACTGTAAAGTTGTCATTTTCTTATATTTTTATCTTATTTATTTCTTTTTTTACTTATTTGAGAAAGAGAAAGAGGCAGAGAGAGAGAGAGAATGGGCATGGGCAGGGACTCTGGCCACTGCAAATGAACTCCAGATGCATGTGCCACCCTTGTGTATCTGGCTTATGTGGGAACTAGGGGATCAAACCTGGATCCTTAGGGTTTGCAGCCAAGCCCCTTAACCAATAAGCCATCTCTCCAGCTTTCTCATATTTTTCTATTCTTCACCTTTATAATACTTTCACTTTCAACCCGTATTTAAAGCAAATGTTTCATTGTTTTTCTAACAGCTACATATAACCCATTTTCAGTCAGCAAGAACAGAATGTACTAACTCCTAGCATACAGTCCTGAGATACAAAGATGCACTGACCCAGCCAGTCCTTCCTACTGAGGTTACTCCACTCTTGAACTTGTGTGTGTGTGTGTGTGTGTGTGTGTACATGCGAATGCAGAATGCACAATACACTTCCTTCTGTAGACTTCAAGGGAAGGATGCTATGGTTTTGCTGTTACTGGAAACAGGGAAACTTCCCTGTTTTGTAGGTAAGTTGGTTCCGTAGTATAGCCATGTCGGGATAGGAAAAGGAAACAACAGCAGAGTTCTAATGAGTTGAGGAGACAGTTTATTAGAAGAATCCCAGGGTTGGAAGAGAAAAAAACTGAGGTAGAAGGGGAAAAAGATTTTATTTTTATGTTGGATATATAGAAAACCTGCTGTGACAGTTTTGTGGAAAATTGAGAGAAAACTGCCTATAATAGTCCCATGACATTCCCTTGAGTATCTGAAAAAACAATTGTATTTGTTACCTTAAGAAATAACTTTTATAGGGCTGGAGAGATGGCTTAGTGGTTAAGGCGCTTGCCTGCAAAGTCAAAGGACCTTGGTTCGATTTCCCAGACACACGTAAGGCAGATGCACAAGATGGTACATGTGTCTGGAGTTCGTCTGCAGTGGCTAGAGGCCCTGGAGCACCCATTCTCTCCTCTCTCTCTGCCTCTTTCCCTCTCTCAAATAAATAAATAACTTTTACAACCAAATATTATGTTTACAATTTTAAATTCAGTATTCATTAGAATAATAGTTTCACCTCAATAATAGAATGAATGTCAAAAGTTATGACATAATAATTCATGGTTATTCAAACATTAAAACAAAATGAATATTATGCCCTTTTGTTGAACATACTTTGTCATGAAAATATCTTTAATGAATAGCTGTTAAAATCTATAAAGTAGATTTGCCAAATTATAGATGAAATGTATCAAAATATTAAAATTCAAGTACGCTATTTCTCAGTGAACTTACTAAGGGGCAATTATAAATTGTTTAAAAATTGTATTAAAAATACATAATAGGAGAAGTTTCTGAAACACATCAATCACATCTCAAGGTGTTTTTTCATGTACAGGTGAATCTGCCTGAGGTATAACATGCTGGGCTTCTGTTCAGTCTTTGTACATATCAGAACTCATTTAAAAATTATTTTTATTTATTCACTTTTGAGCAGAAATAGGAAGAGAATGAGGATGGGCATGCCAGGGCCTCTTGCTCCTACAAACGAACTCCAAATTCTTGTGCCACTCTTTGCATCTGGCTTTATGAGGTTGTTGAACAATCAGTCCTGGGCTGGCAGGCTTTGCAGGACAGCACTTTTAACTGCGGAGCCATCTCCCCAGCCCCGTACATATCATAATCCTTATGAAGTGTTCTAAAACCATACATTTGAACCTACTGCAGACTTCCTATAACAAGATCTCAAAAAAATCCTCCCCCAAAATCTATGTTGAGCTGGGTGTGATGACACATCCTTAATGCCAGCACTCAGGAGACAAAGGCAGGAAGAGAACCACAAGTTCAGCCTGGTCTGTGTAGTGAGTTCCAGGGTTACATCTCAAAGAAAGTATGTTGAAAAGTTTTCTCCGTTTTTATATGATACAGTTAGTAGGGGCAATCACAGAGAAAACACTCTAAGATTGGAGGCAGGGCTGGGGAGATGGCTCTACAGTTAAAAGTGCTTGCCTGCAATAGACCAAACCTGTTGGCCTAGATTTGACTCCCTACTAGCCCTGTAAAGCCAGATGCACAGAGTGGCGCATGCATCTGGAGTTCATCTGCAGTGGCAAGAGGCCCTGATATGCCCATTTTCTCTCTCATAAATTAATTAAGATATTTTTAAAACTAAATAATAAGAAATCAAACAGCCAATCCTAAAACTGGGCTATAGAATTGAATATAAATGGCAATAAATATTTTTAAAAGATTTAACATCTTAAATTAAAGCTAATGTGAGATTTCATCTGACTCATGTCAGAATAGCTTTCATCAAGAAATTAAATGACAAAGGGGAAAGTGTGTATGGGGGGAGGGCATTACCATGGGATATTTTTTTATAATCATGGAAAATGTTAATAAAAATTTTAAAAAAAGAAAACAAATGGCCAATGCTGGTGAGAGTGTGGGGAAAGAGGACCCCCTTCTCCACTGTTAGTGGGAATGAAAACTGGCATAGTCATTATAAGAATCACTGTGGAGTTTATAGAGACAGCTAACAATAGGCCTACCATATTACACATCTATAGAACGAGTGGGCAAGAACAGCGGGTTAGCTGAAGGGGGATGGGAGAAGGGAACAAAAGAGGGCTATGGGAGGGTATTATGATCAGAGTACCTTGTGAATATCCATAATGATTGTCAATAAATCTAATGAAGGAAGGAAGGAAGAAAGGAAGGAAAAGAAAGGGCATGGTGTCTCACACCTATAATCCTAGCATTTGGGTGGCTGAGGGAGGGGTGCCAGGGGTCCAAGGCCAGCCCTCACTAAAGCAAGGACCTATCTCAAAAAAGATTAAATGTAAATATACAACCAGGCGTGGTAGTGTACACCTTTAATCCCAGCACTTGGGAGGCAGAGGTAGGAGGATCACCATGAGCTCAAGGCCACACTGAGACTACATAGTGAATTTCAGGTCAGCCTGAGCTAGAGCGAGACCCTAACTTGAAAAACCAAATAAATAAATAAATATAGAAAAGAAAGTAAATCCAGATGTGGTAGTACATGCCTTTAATACCCGCACTAGGGAGGCAGAAATAGAATCTTTGTGAGTTCAAGGTCAGCCAGCCTAGGACTACAGAGTGAGTTTCAGAAAAGTGAAGTCCTGTCTATAAAAAAGAAAAGAAAAGATAGTTGACTAATTTATAAACCCTTTATGAATATTGATTCATAAGCTAATATATTTAGGTCATCATTGTACCTGAATGGAGGTTCCATGGAAAACTATATTTATGCTACTTTCCATATTCGAACTTGATTCTGAGCTTAACTGGGGCAAAGAGCATTTTTCTAGAAAGTGTGAGTTGAAAGTAATTGTGGTGACAACTCTAACTTAATTCCCATTAAGGAAGTGTCTAATATTTGGAGAGAAAATAAGTTAATCAGTGAATTGTTGCTATTTTCAGTGATGCGCATTGAACCCAGAACATCATTCGTGCTGAGCAAGCTCTCTCGCACTGAACATGCCCAGCCAGACTCCTCAGCTCACCAGCTACAACAAGCTCCTCTTTCATGGCATCGTGTTGTGAATGAGTGTGCAGCGTGCAGGGTGTTGGTAAACAGAATCAGGTTATTCCGAAGCGCGTCCAACAACAGAAGAGTTTGCCACCAACTTCACCTGGCAAGTCACTAATTGTGCACAGGAAGCTTTTCCTCAGAGAGCTCTGTCCTCAGGAACTGAGCTGCCTCATCTGGGGACAGGAGCACCAAGGGGCCTGAGTGACAATTACCCTGAGGTGTCGGGAACAGCACGCACACAGCTCACTCACAAGCCTTCTTCATATTTTCTCCTATTGTCCTCCAACCAAGGATCTCACACACCCCTCCCTTGTAGCAGCTGGAGACTGGGGGCTCAGCAGCCATTTCTTAAATACCATCGTTTGGACTATGGTCTTTCTGCCTGAAAAACGTTTGAAAATTCAAGATTCTTCCTTCATAATTCCTTTGATCAATGGCTACTTGTCAAAATGAGGTAAATAAAATGTAATTTGTTAAAGGTTGTGCATTCGGCGGAACGCGTGAGTGCCTGTAGCTCACAGTGTGTAATGCCCTCCTTGGGTGGAGCACAGTGCTTCGGGCAGCCTTTGCCAAATCTTAGAAACGCCTCCTTCAGTGTCTCTAGGAACAACTAGATTCTTTTTGATATGAACCTCTTTCTAAGTCTTTCATTTAGACCAAACTTCATCGAATTAATTTCAATAAATAAAATTTATTAGCTTAGTGGTTAAGGGGCTTGCCTACAAAGCCAAAGGACCTAGGTTTGATTCTCCAGAATCCACGTAAGCCAGATGCACAAGGTGGTGCATGAGTCTGGAGTTTGCAACAGCTAGAGGCCCTGGTGTGCTTATTCTCTCTCTCTTGCTCTCTGTCTCTCTGTCTCTTTTTCTCTCTATCTGCCACCTTTCTCTCTCTTTCAAATAAATAAATAAATAATTTAAAATTAAAAAAAATTCTGGTCAGGTGTGGTGGCACACACCTTTAATCCCAGCACTTTGGGAGGCAAAGGCAGGAGGATTGCTGGGAGTTTGAGGCCAGCCTGACACTACAGAGTGAGTTCCATGACAACCTGGGTTAGGGCAAGACCCTACCTCAAAAGAATTTTTTCATAAATATAAATACCTACATGAAGTTTAAAATATTCAATTAATCATTTGCCTTTTTACAAAGTATGCTAAATATCTAGTGACTTGACTTGTTTGCATATTTCATCCAGCTGTGCTGTCATGTGAAATTGCTATTATCTCTACTCTGAACTTTTGCTATCTAAATAGCTAAAGGTGGGCTGAAGAAATGGCTTGGTGGTTAAGGCACTTACCTGCAAAGCCAAAGGACCCAGGTTCAATTCTCCAGGACCCACATGAGCCAGATGCACAAGGTGGTGCCTGCGTCTGGAGTTTGTTTGCAGTGGCTGAAGGTTCTGGTGTGCCTATTTTCATTCTATATATCTGCCTCTTCCTCTCTCAAATAAGTAAGCAACATTTTAGGGCTGGAGGGATGGTTTAGTGGTTAAGGCACTTGTGTGCAGAGCCAGAGCACCTTGGTTCAATTCCCCAGGACCAATGTAAGCCAGATGCACAAGGTGGCACATGCATTTGGATTTCACTTTCAGTGGCTGGAGGTCCTGACGCTCCCATTCTCCCTCCCTCTGCACCCCTCTCTCTTTCTCTCTCAAATAAATAAATAAAATATTTAAAAAATGAAATAACATTTAAAAAAGCTAAAGGTGCTATAAATAAAATAAAATACTGTGTGTAGTGCAAATGAATGTAGAATAATAAGACATTCTAATGAAAATTTAAGTGGAGGCTGGGGAGATTGCTCAGTGGTTAAAGGGGCTTGCTTGCAAAGTTGGCTGGCCTAAGTCCATGCAAAGCCAGATGCCCAAAGTGGTACATGTATCCGTTTGCAGAAGAGGCCCTGGGGGCTGGAGAGATGGCTTAGCGGTTAAGCGCTTGCCTGTGAAGCCTAAGGACCCCGGTTCAAGGCTCGGTTCCCCAGATCCCACGTTAGCCAGATGCACAAGGGGGCGCACGCGTCTGGAGTTCGTTTGCAGAGGCTGGAAGCCCTGGCGCGCCCATTCTCTCTCTCCCTCTATCTGTCTTTCTCTCTGTGTCTGTCTCTCTCAAATAAATAAATAAAAAAAATTTAAAAAAAAAAAAAAAAAGAAGAGGCCCTGGTACATCCATTGCCCCCTCCCTTTCTACAAAAATAAATGAATAAAGATTTTTTAAGAAATAAAAATGCATAAGTGGTAATACAAACCAGACATAAACAAGAGTGCACTCTGCAGTTTGTGACACTGACTTCAAACATTCTTGGATGCACAGATCACAATGGATTGGACTGGAGATAGAAAAATCCCTGGAAGCAGAAGACCCAAAGGTCATCACAGCCAAGAGCTGAAAGTATAGAATATTATGAGAATAACATGAGTATAAGGAATAGAACTTAAATATACTGCAATAGCAGACCTACTATCTCCAGGAAAACACCTAGGTGAAGCAAAGAGCTCTAGGATAACCACAACTCAAAAACACAACACTTAGTCAAGTGGATAACCTGGAAAGATTCCCAAATAATGCAGGCTAATAAAGCTGCTAATAGTGAACACTGTTATCACAGTTGGATGAAATTAATCTACTATATATGCAAAAGGAAATATAAAACTGCTTTTTAAACATCATGACATGATGGATTAATTAACTAAAATTTGACACAAGTGAGTGAATGCATAAAACCTAAACAATTACAAAAAGACATAAAGGCAAAAACAAATTCCAACACAAATAAGTTTCTATCACTGAAGCTTATCTCTTCTAGTCAACACACCCAGTAGGTCCTAAAACTGATGCTTACCCTGTTTAAATTTTTAACTTAACCTCAACTATGTAAGATGGGTTAGTTTAAATCCACACTGTCATTCCTCCACATAGAGAAGAAGTAATTACTCAGCTGGATGGAGCTGGGTGTAGGTGTCTGGTAGATGCTCAGAGCTCCAAGTTTTCTTCCCATCATCTACTATTGTTATCTCAATACTTTTATTCTTTTTAATGTTTTATACTGACTTGTAGCACTGGTTTTCAAAATAAGCCATCCAATTACTCCACTTTATGACATATGTAGTCTACCAGACACCTGGAGCTAAGAAGCAAACATCCTCAGGTTGACAACCTCCACAGATGATTATGATGCTAAAGTTGGAAAACCATTGTTTTGGAATTTTCAAAATCCAATTTGTTTTTAAACTAACTCTCAGCAGATACAAAAACATAGATATGGCACGTCATTACATAAAAGAGGAAATTTGGTTTCAGAATTGTATTACTTGTTAGATAACCTTAATGCTGTTAGCGTGCTAAGAGAAATTACATCACTTGTTGCCAGACCCATCTGTTACTTTGGCCTCATGTTACCAATCCCTACCTACTGCACATGTGCAACCCAGAGTCATCCAGCTTGTTGTTCCCACAGGATTAACATCCTTGCCACAACCTTTCTATAATTAACTCATGGGAAGACAATGGCAGTCAGTAACGACAGCCATCCTGCAGAGTTCATCCTCCTCGGCTTTGCTGACCGTCCTTGGCTGCAGCTCCCTGTGTTCATTATTCTCCTGGTAACGTACCCCATGGCCATGATGGGAAACATCGCCATCATTCTGGTGTCCAGGTTAGACCCCCGACTCCACAGCCCCATGTATTTCTTCCTCACCAACCTCTCCTTCCTGGACATGTGTTACACCACGAGCATCGTGCCTCAGATGCTGCTCAACCTGGGGACCTCCACAAAGACCATCAGCTACGCGGGGTGTGTAGTTCAGCTCTATGTCTTCAGCATAATGGGGGGTTCAGAGTGTCTCCTCCTGGCTCTTATGTCCTTTGATCGCTATGTGGCCATCTGCAGACCTCTGCACTACACCATCATCATGAGCCGGCGCAACTGCATCCTCTTAGTGTCCGTTATGTGGCTGTGTGGAACAACCTATGCCTTCTCTGAGGCCACTGTCACACTGCAGTTGCCACTGTGTGGCGTTAATGAACTGGACCACTTGGTGTGTGAGATTCCAGTTCTGATAAAGACCGCGTGTGGGGAAAAGGAAGCCAATGAGCTTGCACTTTCTGTGGTCTGCATTTTTGTTTTGGCCATTCCTCTGTGCTTAATTCTTGCCTCCTATGCTAGCATTGGACGTGCTATATTCAATATGAAATCTTCCGCAGGAAGGAAAAAAGCCTTTGGGACATGCTCCTCTCACCTCATTGTGGTTCTCTTGTTTTATGGTCCAGCCATCAGCATGTACCTCCAGCCCCCCTCCTCCATCACAAGGGACCAGCCCAAGTTCATGGCTCTCTTCTATGGGGTGGTGACTCCTACCCTGAACCCCTTCATCTACACCCTGAGGAACAAGGATGTGAAGGGGGCCTTAGGCAACCTGGGGAGGAGAGTTGTCAGTTCCAAGTGAGAGAGTCACATCTGGAGTAAGTTTATTAAATAGCTATTAAGTAGTTTTTAAGATATTACATTATTATTTCATACCGCAATCTCAGGGTACATGTGTCCCTGGGAAAGCTTGCAATATTTATCAGTTTTTTAAAAATTAATTTAATTTATTTATTTGAGAGAGAGAAAGAGGCAGATAGTGAGAGAGAATGGGCATGACAGGACCTCCAACTACTGCCAATGAACTCCAGATGCTTGCACAACCTTGTGCATCTGACTTACGTGGGCCCTGCAAAATTGAATCTGGGTCCTTAGGCTTTGCAGGCAAGCACCTTAACGACTAAACCAGCTTTCCAATCCCAATATTTGCCATTTTTAATATTCATATTAAAGTTCGTTCTCAGCCAATATACATCTGAATGAGCACTTGGTTTTTTTGGATTTAGGTTTAAGTGATTTTATCACTGCAATAATACTATGTTCAGTAGTTTTAAAATTAGAAATTAAATGTTATCTCTGAAATTCGTTAATTCAGGCAAGTCATTGTAGTCATACTTCGGCAAGCATTCCTCAAGGGAGGCTGCCAGCTGAGAAACGGCTCGTCAGCCTCCGTCAGCTCTGAGTGACACACTCCATGCTGTCTAAGCACTGTGAGGGTCACAAATTCATCATCTCTGTTTGTGTTCACACTGTTGCTTCTGTGAGATCAACGTTCTCCGAAGAGGCCACCTCTGTGTTAACAGTCCCACAGACCCTTGGACTGTTGCTGAGTGGAATCCATGACTGCAGACTGATGGAATTGTCGGTCAAGGGCCACAGCTATCTTGTGCTGTCTAGGTCCCTTCAGCAGTCTTTTGTTTCCAATGACTCTATCTGACCTCATGTCCTCATGAATATTGGGAAAAAAAAATCTTGGAATGTGTGGCTATACTTGGACCTCTAGTCTCCCCTAGCCATAATGCTAAGAATGCTATAAGAAAAAAGTGTGAAGAAATCAGCAATGATTTCCACACTTTGCTGTGACTCACCTAATTAATATCACCAGGAATGCATTTGATGAGCCTATCAAGTTCTGATGACATGTTGTCTTTCTTATAAGAGTTCTCCTAACTTTGTTTGTCATTGAAGAGCTGGTCACTCAGTGTCCTTTGAATCCATGGGCCTGAGCCAATGTGACTCATATTTGGCTAAAAATAAACTATTTTCCTATTCCTTTGAAGAGTCATAATTTTCTATTGGAACTTCTTCATAAATGCATGTTTATTATTTAAGGAAAATTTAAAATATGTTGTCTATGTGGTTAAGGATATTTTGTCATTATTAAAATGGAAAAAATAAGATGCACAGGGGTCGCCTGCATCTGGAGTACATTTGCAGTGGCTGGAAGCCCTGGTGTGTCTATTCTCTCTCTCTTTCTCTGTCAAATAAATAAAAATAAAATAATTTTAAGAATGGACAAAATATGCCTTTAATCCCAGCACTCAGGAGGCAGAGGTAGGAGGCTCACCATGAGTTCCAGGCCACCTTGAGACTCCATAGTGAATCCCAGGTCAGGCTGAGCTAGAATGAGACTCTACCTCAAAAAAAACAAAAAACAAAAACCAACAACAACAAAAAAGGAGGAACAAAATAATGAGACAAGTTTCTTAGATATCATAAGGGTGAGTTATGAACCAGTGGCTATACCAGTAAGTAATAACAGTTACCCAAACTCTGTCACATATCTAAACATCAATTGCTCAGCCAGGGATGTCTTTTTAATGAGCATAAGAAAAATAATGCATATTTCCAAAATAAAGAACCATTTGGGGAACTGCAGAGATTGCTTAGTGGTTAAGGCACTTGCCTAAGAAGCCTAAGAACCCAGATTTGACTTCCCAGTACCCACATAAAACAGATGCACAAAATCGTGCATGTGTCTGGAATTTGTTTGCAGTGGCTAGAGGCCCTGCCACACCCATTCTCTCTCTCTCTCTCCATATATATATACATATATACACAAACACACACCTCTTCCTCTCTCTCTACAAATAAATAAATAAAAATATTTTAAAAGGTATTCAAAAAGTACTCAAAAACAGGGCATTAATGTTGAATGAAAGCAGTGGGGTGGAATACTGAGGTGGAAAAGTTTAAATTGTGTTGGGTAGAAGAGTGAGAGGATTCACCATATATAAATATGGATACAAAAGCCACATATGAATTTTTTCTTATTTTTTTAAATTCTTATTTATTTGAGAGAAAAAGACATAGGTGGGGGAGAAAGAGAGAGAGAGAGAGAGACAGAGAGAGAGAGAGAGAGAGAGAGAGAGAATGGGTATACCAGGGCCTCCAGCCCCTTCAAATAAACTCCAGATGTGTGCACCCCCTTGTGCATCTGGCTTACATGGGTCCTGGGGAAACTGAACCTGGGTCCTTTGGCCTTTTAGGCAAGCACCTTAACCACTAAGCCATTTCTCCAGCCAGTAAGTTTGAAAAAGGTTTTGAACAGAAGTACCCTACCTGGGTAGGTAATACCACTCACAGAAGCCATAGGTTATTGTAAGCATATTCCAGTGTCAGGGATGGATTACCTCCCAGTGAGTTTTCAGTCAGGGAGGCTCCCCGAAAACTCTTAAATGATGCCAATTACTCACAGTGCACTTGGCTGTTCACAAAACTAGAAGATTAGACTCTGCTGCTGAAGACACCATTGGCTTTGGCCCCAGGGCACTGAGAAGTCAGGCAGGAGCTGAGCTTGATGCTTCTTGCCTGCGGCCTCGCTGTCATACTGGTAAAAAGTACTGTGCAGGCTATTGAGGGAGAAAAGTCATTAACAGTCTCACCCCACTATGACAGAACCAACCAGCCAGGCGAGATGTGTCCAATGGTGTGATAGTGACATAACTGTTATGGGAATGACCAAATGCTCTCTGGCTCAATATGAGCTCACCTCATGGAAGGAATTCATGTCTGACTCTGCAAACCAAGTCAAAAGCCTATGGCTGGGGAGGTCAGGGCCCTAGTTGGGAAATGACTACCGTTGTTTGGCTGTATAGATATACTATGCCCTCCCAGTGGCCCTGTGGATATTTGTACTTTTGTTCCTATATTGGTACTGCTCTCACTTTTAATTAAAAAAGCTTCCCTTTTTAGATGGTGGTGACCCACATGAAGGGACTCAAAACTCATCAAAGTGCTGAGAATTCATGACTGTGGAGTGTTTGACACTGAATGAGACCTCTATCACACCCTCCAAGGCTCAGGTTCTGTTGAGGAAAAGGTGTTGGAATGAACATTAGAGCCAAAGGTAAGGAGGAGAGCTTTGGAACACTGGCTTCCAGACACTTGGAGTCCAGTGTACTCAGGACCTCACAGCAGCTGGCTGTCGTTACCTGAACGAGACCTTCATAATTTTGGGCCCTTCTCCATGTTATTATGGATGATGGGGGAGGGCAAAACAAGTGATCACATTAAATGAGGAGACAGACAAATTAGAAAGAAGAAGGAGTTCAGTGATGGGCAATGGAGGAAGTGTGACAATGGAGGGTGGTGGAAGGGTGTTATGGGCAGGGTACATTTACTCAAGTGAAAAAGAAACACAAAGCCATATGTTGTGCCTTGTATATGTAGTCACAGCACTTCTGAGGCTAGAGGAGGACAGCCCAGATTAGAGTGACACTGCTCCTCAAAAAAGGAAAGGCATAGACTTGATGACCCACCAAAGGTTAATGGTAAGACCCTACTGCTGAAGACACCATATGCTGTCAGTATGGAACATGGAGAGAGCTGGTGGGAATCTGGAAGAGAGCCAGTCCCAGGACAGTTACAGTTAGCTCCTCTAGTGCCAGAAGGTGCTACATGAGCTACTGGGGGACAATGTCCAACATTTCTCCAAGCAACTTGAGGTCTGAGCTACTCAGCAGAAAACAATCTGATGTGATGCTCACACAAGTGCAATAGCAGCACACAACCATGGTGGGTAACCAGCTGCTCTTGGATTGGCTAACAGATCTGCTCAGTGGAGTGGAACCCATAGCTGGGACTGTGAAACAAGTCAGGATCATACCCAAATAACGACTTTACTCTCCAATATCAAGCTCCCACCAATCTTGGGCTACAAGAGGGCCTACACCTATTAAATTCTCTCTAAACTAATAATAGTTATCCCATTTATTCGGTGCTGACTTCACTCTCCATTGGAAAATCTGCTTCTCTTTTTCAGATGGATGCAGAACCTGAGGAGAGCCCATCACACCTTACCAGGGCCCCACCTGAAACCAAGAGGAATTGGGGTAACGAGCAAGAGTGCTGCTTTCTTGGTGAACCTGGTATCAGCACAAAGGTGAAGGAGAAGGACACAGAGAACACTCAACTCCTACCAAACCAGAGATCCAGAGACACAGAGGTTCCCAAGACCTCATCACGGAAGTAGACCTAAAAGGACCCCAACATGGCTCAGGGAAATTCATGGAAGAGGGGGCAGAAAGATTTTTAGAGCCATAAATTGGGACATTATGGCCAGAGACTTTGCCTCTTCCCCATAACTGATGGCTATCCCCACAATGCAAGACCCACAATCCCCATGGGGATAACTGGCATCCCCAACGATGAGGGTCCCTTTGGTGGGGGCGGGGGCAGGGATGGGGCTAAGGATGGCACCAACATGTGCTGTTTACACACTGAGTATGCACATAAGTAATAAAGAATAAAAAAGAAAAGGCATGGTAGAGAGAGAGAGAAAGAGATGGACCAATGCATTCAAAACCACATAGGGATCACCAAAAACCCCATGGAGAATATCCTGAAGTGAATTGGGTAGGGGGAGAGTAAAACCTGATGGGAATATGACAAGTGCCCAAGAAGGTCATAAAATAAAATTAATAATCAACTAAAAAACAATAAATAAATGTCCCATAGAAAATAAAGATAATTTACTATATGATTAAGTATCTTATGAACATTTCAAGAATATTTACTTATATACTTAAAGATTTATGTCACTATTTCACCTCTCTTGAGGCTATCTTGGAAACTACATTTATTAAAGTTTCTGTATTTGTGCCTGATTCAAAACTTAACTGGTGCAAAGAATATTTTTCTAGATATGTGGGCTGAAACTAATTACAGGTGACTGACTTTATTTCTTATTGAAGTAGTGGATAATAGTTGGGAAAAAAATTAATTAATCAGTGAACTTAAAAAAATATGTGGAAAGATAAATACATAGATGCTTTGCCATGTGCTAAGGGCTGAGAAGGCCAGTAATAAACTAGATAAATAAAGATGATGCATAATGATAAATTGAGCAATTCATCAGGAAAATAAAACATAAGTGAATGTAGTAGCTCCCCAAAAATCCCTGAGAAAAAAGAATTATATAACTGATTGGAGAAAAAGATGATTCCACAATAATAGTTCAATATTTCACTTTGGTAAATGGATAAAATGATTCAAATATCATCAAGCAAATAGAAAGTATAAACATTTTAAATTTAAAAAATTATTTATTTATATATATTTTTGCAAGCAGAGAGAGAAAATGGGTGCCAGGGCCTCTGGCCACTACAAACAAACTCCAGAAGCATGTGCCGCTTTGTGCACCTGGCTTAGGGGGGTACTGGGGAATCGAACCCGGGTCCTTAGGCTTCACAGGCAAGTGCCTTAACCTCTAAGCCATTCTTCCAGCCCTAAACAATATTTTAAATCAAGTAGGTCCTGTAGCAGAATGCTTGTATTTCCAGGATACATTGAACACTCTTCAAGATGGAGCATAAGACCAACAGAGAAGTCACAGTAAATTTTAAATGATTGACATTATATAAAATATGTGCCCTGTGCTGGTTAATTTAAATTTTTTTAATTCAATTTAATTTATTGCAAGTAGAGAGAGAGAGAAAGAGAGAGAGAGGAGACAGACAAAGAGGGAATGGGCTCACCAGGGCCTCCAGCCACTGCCAACAAACTTCACATATGTGCCCCATTGTGCATCTGGCTTACATGGGTACTGGGGAATCAAACCTGGGTCCTTTGACTTCGAAGGCAAGTGCCTTAACCACTAAGCCATCTCTCTGGGCTTGTTAATGTTTTTAAATATGTTATCTTTATTTATTTATTAAGAGAGATGAGAGAGAGAAAGTGAATGAGCAAGGCAGGGCCTCCTGCTAGTGGAAACGAATTCCAGATGTGTGCGCCACCTTGTGCATCTTCCTTATGTGGGTCCTGGGGAATCAAACCTGGGTCCTCTGGCTTCACAAGAAAATTTCTTAACCACTGAGCCATCCCTCCATGTGCTGGTCAATTGTACCATCAACTTGACTGGGTGAGGATCACCTAAGTGATTCCTACCTTGCGTCTGGTGAGGGAGACTCCAGAATGGTCTGAGAGGGGAAGACTACCCTATAGGCGAGCAGCTCCGTTCCATTGATGGGGCTCCTGGTAAATGGGAAGGGGGGAGGAGAAAGCTGAGGGCCAGCGGTCCTCCTCTGTCTTCTGGGCTGTCTGGTGAGCATGCCCACCCCACCACTGCTTGTCTAGGGCTGACCAGCAATGACTTTTCTTGGTTTCTGGCTTCTGGAGTGACAATCAAGCATGTCTGACCCAATCTCCCTCCTCACTGATGCTCACTATTGCTGGAATCCCAGGATGACAGCAGATGCCAAACGCCAGGGCCACCGGCGGGGGGAGGGGGGAGTTAAAGCCCAGAGCCATAAACCTCCAACCTGCAGGCCGAGAGCATTAAGTCTCTGGCTTCTCTACCCAACTTTGCTTTTCTTGCTCTTCACTGCTAAGATTAGAGATGATTCAGTCTAATGTGAGATACTCAGGAGTCAGTGAAGTAATGTGAAGGCAACGGTTTAATGGTGGCCACTGTTGCTGTTTTCAGGGCCGGGTTTGAACCCAGAGCACCGTTGGTGCTGAGCAAGCTTTCCAGCCCTGAACGTGTCCAGCCAGACTCCTCAAGTCACGGATTCTAACAAGCTCCTCCTTAATGGCATTCTGCTTTCAATGAGTGTGCAGTGTGCTGGTAAATAGAACCAGGTTATTCCAAAGCGTACCCAACAACAGAAGAGTTTGCCACCAACCTCAGCTGGCAAGTCACTAATTGTGCACAGGAAGCTTTTCCTCAGAGAGCTCTGTCCCCAGGAGCTGAGCTGCCTCATCTGGGGACAGGAGCACCAAGGGGCTTACGTGACAATTCCCCTGAGGTGTCGGGAACAGCACACACACAGCTCACTCACAAAGCCTTCTTCATATTTCTTCCCTTCATCCTCCTACCAAGGCTTTCACACACCCCACCCTTGTGGCCACTGGAAATCCGGAGTTCTGCAGCCAGATCTCAAACACTCATCACTTGGACTACAGACTCTGTCTGAACAACGTTTGAGAATTCAAGTCTCTTCCCTTGTGATGTCATTTTTGAAGGCTATTGATCAAAATGAGGTAAGCAAAACTTTAATTGCATTAGAGGTCATGCATTCCCAGGGAAGGTATGAACGTATGTAAATCATAGTTTCTAACGAACATCTGAGGAAAAGAGCATTTCATTTCAGACAGCCTTTGCTAAATCTTGGAAACACCTTATTTAGTGTCTCCAGGAACAACTAGATTCTCTTTGGCATGAATCTCTTTCTCAGTATTTCATTTAGATCAAAGTTCATTTAATAGGACTGGAGAAATGGCTTAATTGTTGAGGGGCCTTCCTGCAAAGCCAGAGGACCCAGGTTCAATTCCTCAGGACCCAGGTAAGCCAGATGCAGAAGGTAGTGCATGCATCTGGAGTATGTTGGAGGTGGCTGGAGGCCTTGGTGTGCCCATTCTTTCTCTCTCAAATAAAATATTTTGAACTTTAATACAATTCTATAAAATACAATCAAGAATGCAGTGAGGAATGCAGTGATTGAAACCATTCTTGGGTTCAGAGACCTCGATTTAAATGGTTACATGTGTCACTGGAAGCAGGACATCTGGGTGTCATCAAATCCTAGAGCTGAAAGTATGAAAGAATATAAGAATAGCAGAAAACGTCCTGGAAACTGTACAAATTCTATACGGAAACAGGAAGGTCAGTCTTTTGATAAAGGAAAATCCTGATAGGATGAATTAATTAGAATTTGACATAAAAGATTGAATGCTTATGCCAGGCATAGTGACACACACCTTTAATCGCAGCACTTGGGAGGCAGAGGTAGGAGGATTGCCATGAGTTCAAGGCCAGCCTGAGACTCCGTAGTGACATAGTGAATTCTAGATCATCCTGGGCTAGAGTGAAACTTAATAAACAGTTGTGAGAAAAAAACTTGCATAAATGCAGAAGCGAGTTCCAGCATGGGTAAATCTCTACTGCGGCAGCCCAACTCTCCCAGCTAATAAAATCAGTAGGTCACTTAAACCTTCACAAACACAGATACTAACACTGATCAAGTTTTGGCTTAGTCTCAAATGCCTGGGATAGTATATTTAAATCCAAACTGTTCTCCCTCTGCTTAGGGAAGAAGCCATTCTTCGTCCATGGAGCTGGACGGCGCCATCTTGTGCATGTTCAGAGCTTCAGGTTTCCTTCCTTCCTGGAGCTGCTGCCACCCTAATACTAACTCTTTTCCATGTTAGAATGGCTGCCAGCATTGGTTTTTGAAATGAGCCTTGTAATTACTCCACAGCACATGCAGCCTGTTGTATACCAGGAGTTAGGAAGCAAAAATAAATAAATAGATAAACCCTCAGGTGAACAACCTCCAAAGGTGATTTTTATGCAGCCAAAGTTGGAACAACCATGGTTTTGAAATTTTCAAAGCCTCATTTATTTGTCATTTCATGTTCACCACAAACACAAAGGCACAGCTCACCATGTTACCTAGAAGACTATGGTTGTATTACTTTTGTTTAGGTAACTACTTTTAGTTTATTTGTGTATTTATTTACTTATTTATTTTAGAGACAGAGCCAGAGAGAGAGAGAGAGAGGGAGGGAGGGAGAGGGAGAGAATTGGCACGCCAGGGCCTCAGCCACTAAAATCAGACTTCAGGTGCTTGCGCCACCTAGTGGGCATGTGTGACTTTGCATTTGCCTCACCTTTGTGTGTCTGGCTTATGTGGGATCTAGAGAGTCAAACATAGGTCCTTAGGCTTTGTAGGCAAGCGCCTTAACTGCTAAGCTGTCTCTCCAGCCCTACTTTTAGTTTTTAGTGTGATGAAGCCAAATTTGATAATTTGGTGCCCAATACTTCTGTTATTTAAATTTCATATTGCCAATCCTAGCTGCCAAGTTGGGGCACTGCCCTGGAATTTTAGAAACTGACTCTTAGATCAGTTTACCCAAGCATTGGTCTGGCTTTTAGAGCACAGCCTGAGAAAAGAAAAACAACACGTGGATTCACTTAAACCAAGAGTGGAGCTCCTGCATATGCTGGCAGGCACTCACTCGTGTTTTTATCGAACAGCAATACCTGAGCAAAGAAACAGTGACACGTGAGGAGTTGGTATTATGTGGCAAAGGCCAGGTGCCATGTGAGTTAAAAGTCAGCATTTCATTAGCAAGGAACAAGGAACTTTGACTCCAAGTAATTCTTAAAACATTTGTTAAAGGAAATGACCCAGAGGTGTGACCTGTGGACTCTTCAGATCTAGAACCCTCACACACTCACTATTCATAAATGCAATTGCACTCAGCCTACATGTTGCTTTCAACATTTTTGTGGGCAATTCATTACTTTTTACTTATTTATTTGCAAGCATAGAGATAGACAGGAGAGAGAGAGAGAATGGGCACACCAGGGCCTCCAGCCACCGCAAATGAACTCCAGAAGCAAGCACCATCTTGTGCATCTGGCTTTATGTGGGTCTTGGGGAATCTAATCCAGGTATTTAGTCTTTGCAGGCAAGCACCTTAACCACTGAGCCATCTCTCCAGCCCCAAATCATTACGTTTAACCTCCGTTGCTTTCAAAGATATGGTCAGCACATCTCTGGCATACGCACATTGTTCTGGGTCAGGAGTGCAACTGGCCACAGAGGAAGCAGGGCAAGGAGCATGGCTTAAGTTCAGTCGGCATCTCTTAACATTCCTTGTCATTATTGACCATCTGTGATGTTCAGGGCTCAGGCAAGCTATGTTTTGTTTTGTTTTTTTTTGTTTTGTTTTGTTTTGTTTTAATTTTTTATTTATTTATTTGAGAGCGACAGACACAGAGAGAAAGACAGATAGAGGGAGAGAGAGAATGGGCACGCCAGGGCTTCCAGCCTCTGCAAACGAACTCCAGACGCATGCGCCCCCTTGTGCATCTGGCTAACGTGGGACCTGGGGAACCGAGCCTCGAACCGGGGTCCTTAGGCTTCACAGGCAAGCGCTTAACCGCTAAGCCATCTCTCCAGCCCGCAAGCTATGTTTTGATAGCTGTTTAGCTGTTCAGATTACACTATTTCTGCTTTTTTTTTTTTTTTCTTTTTTGAGGTAGGGTCTCACTCTAGCCCAGGCTGACCTGGAATTCACTATGGAGTCTCAGGGTGGCCTCGAACTCATGGTGATCCTCCTGCCTCTGCCTCTTGAGTGCTGGGATTAAAGGCATGCACTGCCACAACAAACTTGATTACATAATTTCAAGCAAATGAATGATTTGGATGTAAGATTAACTTCAGGGACTTAGCAGACATGGCATGTCTCAGAAAATCTATTTGCAAGGTCCATAAGAAGTTCCACAGTTCTTTCCCATATTGAATTCTTATGCTTTATTTCTATACCTATATACTACAAGAGGACAATCCAGCATCATCCTGTCTCATTTCCCACAGGTCTACGTCCTTACCACCTGTTTCCTATAACTGAATCACAGGAAGAGAATGGCAGTCAGTAACGACAGCCGTCCAGCAGAGTTCATCCTCCTCGGCTTTGCTGACCGTCCTTGGCTGCAGCTCCCTGTGTTCAGTATTCTCCTGGTAACGTACCCCATGGCCATGATGGGAAACATCGCCATCATTCTGGTGTCCAGGTTAGACCCCCGACTCCACAGCCCCATGTATTTCTTCCTCACCAACCTCTCCTTCCTGGACATGTGTTACACCACGAGCATCGTGCCTCAGATGCTGCTCAACCTGGGGACCTCCACAAAGACCATCAGCTACGCGGGGTGTGTAGTTCAGCTCTATGTCTTCCACTTAATGGGGGGCACAGAGTGTCTCCTCCTGGCTCTTATGTCCTTTGACCGCTATGTGGCCATCTGCAGACCTCTGCACTACACCCTCATCATGAGCCAGCGCACCTGCATCCTCTCAGTGTCCGTTATGTGGCTCTGTGGAATGACCTATGCCTTCTCTGAGGCCACTGTCACACTGCAGTTGCCACTGTGTGGCGTTAATGAACTGGACCACTTGTTGTGTGAGATGCCAGTTCTGATAAAGACCGCGTGTGGGGAAAAGGAAGCCAATGAGCTTGCACTGTCTGTAGTCTGCATTTTTATGTTAGCAGTTCCTCTGTGCTTAATTCTTGCCTCCTATGCTAGCATTGGACGTGCTATATTCAATATGAAATCTTCCACAGGAAGGAAAAAGGCTTTTGGCACATGCTCCTCTCACCTCATTGTGGTTCTCTTGTTTTATGGTCCAGCCATTAGCATGTACCTCCAGCCCCCCTCCTCCATCACAAGGGACCAGCCCAAGTTCATGGCTCTCTTCTATGGGGTGGTGACTCCCACCATGAACCCCTTTATCTACACCCTGAGGAACAAGGATGTGAAGGGGGCACTAGGCAACCTGCTGAGGAGCATTTCAGTTCCAAGTGAGAGATAATGGACGTTAAATGAAGCCATGTCATATTTATAGTAGGTTTACAGAGGTTTTTAAATAGTAAGTTATTGCCTCATATGACAATTTCAGGTTACATGTCCCCTGAGAAAACTTGCAATATTTAACATTCTTTATATTCATGGTAAGTTTGATTCTAAGCCAATATGCACCCTTATGAGCACTCTGTCATTTGTATTTAGGTTTAAGTGGTTTTACTATGGGTTAGTGCTATAACATAATGACTGTGTTAACTAGTTTTAAAATTTGCAATTTAGTGTTATCATTGTAATTATTAGTTCAGGCTAATCATTGTAGTAATACTATGGCAAGAGACTCTTTGAGGATCTCCCGAGAAACAGTTTATCATCCTCTGTTGGCACTGTGTGACACTCTCCATGTTCTCTAAGAACTGTGAGTGTCACAAATTCATCATCTCTGTTTGTGTTCACACTGTTACTTCTGTGGGAACAACATTCTCTGAAGAGGCCACCTCTATGTTAATCATCTTACAGACCCTTGGACTGTTGCTGAGTGGAATCCATGACTGTAGACCAATAGAATTGCAGGTCAAGGACCACAGTTATCTTGTGCTGTCTTGGTCCCTTCTATTGTCATTTGTTTCCAATGACTCTATCTGACCTCGCATCCTAATGAATATTAGGGAAAATCTTGGAATATGTGGCTATACTGAGTAGATCTCTAGCCTCTGTTGGCCCTGATGCTAAGGATGCTAAAAACTAACGTGTGAAACAATCAGAAATGATTTCCACACTTTGCTGTGACTTGCCTAACTGTCCCCAGGAATGCATCTGATGAATCTATTGACTTCTTTTGTTTTCACTTTTTTTTGTTGTTTTGTTTTTTGAGGTAGGGTCTCACTCTAGTCCAGGCTGACCTGGAACTCACTATGCAGTCTCACAGTGGCCTCAAACTCACGGCGATCCTCCTACCTCTGCCTCCCAAGTGCTGGGATTAAAGGTGTGCACTACCATGCCCGGCATTATTTTGGTTTTTCAAGGTAGGGTCTCGGTCTAGCCCAGGCTGACCTGGAATTCACTATGGAGTCTCAGGGTGGCCTCAAACTCCTGGCGATCCTCCTACCTCTGCCTCCCGCGTGTTGGGATTAAAGGTGAGCGCCACCACTCCTGGCTTTGCTTTCACTCTTTTTAAATGTTTATTATCATTATTATTGTTGTTAACAAAATGTTTCATATGGAAGCATCATGTGTTGGTACCCTCTTTTCCCTGAATCTACTGACTTCTGATGTTTTATCCTTAGCTGTAAGTTTTCCTAACTTTTCCAGGGAAGAGTCTGTCCCTCGGGCTACTTTGAGTCCACAGACCTGAGCCAAGGTCATAATATTTGGCAAAGAATAAACAGTAAACATTACACAATATGTTGATGGACTCGATATTCCACAGCCCTTGTGCAGAACCACTGTGTGTTCATGAAAGTCCATAAGACAGCATTTCCAAGCTCCTTCCCCCAAACTGTGGCTCTCACTTTCTTTCCAACCGTCTTCCACAATGTTCTCTCAGCCTTGGAGGGTGTGATAGAGATGTTTCATGTTTTTCTAAGCACTCACTTGTCACATATTCTTAGTGCATTGATCAATTGAAGTTAATTCTTATTTGTAAGTGTCCACTCAGTGATCTTCTTATTCATGCTATCAATTCTAAATGATATCAAATGTGTGTGTGTGTGTGTGTGTGTGTGTGTGTGTGTGTGTGTGTGTGTGTGTGTTTATTCTTCAACATACAGAATCATGCTGCGGTGATCTGAATGTGGAATACCCCCAGAGCCTCATGTGCTCTGGGAGGTGGTACCTTACCGTATTGTGTCACTGGGGGCAGAACTTGACCAGAGCAGTCCAACCCTTGTATGTGTTTAGCTAGCTTCTTTCTGCCTCCTCGCGGAGGGTGAGGCAAGATGTGATGCCAGCCTCTGCTTTACCATGCTTTCCTGTCATGATGAAACTTCTTCTTGAGATGTCAGGAAAGTCTTCACCTGGGGAGACACAAGCACACATCTTCACCCTAGGTAGGACTCAGATGTCAAATCAAAGTATAATTTCACCAATGCCAGTTTGGCTAACTAATGAGTTTTTTTGGGTGGGGGAAGGGATGAAGGGTAACTTACAGACCATGGAGAAAGGTTACTTGCAGGAATGTGGTGCCCACAAAGCAGCCACCTTGATGGGGCTCCATGTGTCAAGATCTCTCCCTGGATGCTCCTCTCTCAGCCTCAGGGTGAGAACTTACTTACAGAGCACAGCTTCTTCAGTGGAATGCATTGCTATTTATCTTTCCCCTCTATGGTCTCTTATCTCCCACTGAGCCCATCAGATCTGGTGTGTCAGGCCATACAGCTGGCACAGGCAGTGCCTGAGATCTCAGATGGGAATGTCTTATAACTCCTCCCCCCATTGTACCCCTTGGTAAGTTGCCCCAACTCCTTTTTTTTTGTGGAAGGGGTTTATTTTGGCTTATAGACTCAAGGGGAACTCCATGATGGCCGGGGAAAATGTGGCATGAGCAGAGGCTGGACATCACCTCCTGGTCAACATCAGGATGACATTACAGCAGGAGAGTGTGCCAAACTAGCACTGGTAAGCTAGGGTGAATGAACCTCAAAGCCCACCCCCAGAAACACACCTCCAGGAAAGCTCCACCCAAATTGCCATGAGCTGGGGATCAAGCGTTCAGAAACACATGAGCTTTCTCTTTTTGGTTTTCTGAGGTAGGGTCTCGCTCTAGCCCAGGCTGACCTGGAATTCACTATGTAGTCTGAGGATGGCCTTGAACTCACAGCGATCCTCCCACCTCTGCCTCCCGAGTGCTGGGATTAAGGTGTGTACCACCACGCCTGGCCAGAACACATGAGTTTTAGGAGGACAACCAATGCAAACCACCACGTTCTGTCTCTGGCCCCCCATCAACTGATAACCATTTGTGACGTAAAATGCAATAAAAGTTCCCATAGTTTTTATTAATACTAACATGGTTCAAGCATCCCTATAGCCTAAGGTCTCTTAACTATTAGCTGTACAACAAGTAATAATAATAATAATAATAATAATAACAATAATAATGGCACAAAATAAGCATTCACGTTGCAAAAGAAGGCACTGGGCAGAGCAAAGGAAGACTGAACCAATCGAAGTTTCAAAACAAATGAGCAAATAATTAAGTTCCATAGCTCCAAGTCTGACATCTCTAACCAGTCTCTGAAGTTCCAATTCCACCCCTCCAGCGGAGATGCTCACATCCATCCCCTGCCAGCAGGGCTCCTTGGCAGCTATCCCATAGTCCTGGCACTGAGTCTCCAGTGCAACCTGCAGTTCATTTGCATGGCTCCATTGGGTCTCGATGTGGGAACACCTAACAACCCTGATTCACATTGCCCATGGCCATTTCCAAATAAATCCCAAAACTGTGTTGCATTTGTTATACAACATAGTACCAGGTAGGCCACCAACTTGTTAGTGGGTGGGGGGAACAAAGCCAACTTTGAAGAGCAGGACATTCCTTCAGCATTCAGGCGGCCCTATACTTTCAAAAGAGTCAGCATTCTTCCTGCTATCCCAATGCGGATCAGCTGGCCCAGTCTCAGTGGTCATAATTTATCAAACAGTTGTGGCTTGAACAGACACTGTCTTTAGCCTGACACACATTTTCTCTGTGCCATATCCTGCTCATACCAGGACATTTTTTAATATTTTATTTATTTATTAGAGAGAAAGAGAGAGAAGAAGAGAGAGGGAAGGAGAATGGGTATGTCAAGGCCTCTAGCCACTGCAGACAAACTCCAAATGCATGTACCACCATATGCATGTGGTTTACATGGGATCTGGGGAGTCATATCTGGGTCCTTAGGCTTCATAGGCAAGTGTCTTAACTGCTAAGCAATCTCTCCAGCAACTCCTTTTTTTCCCCTGTTTTTTGAGGTAGGGTTTTACTCTAGCTCAGGCTGACCCGGAACTCAATATGTCATCTCAGGGTGGCCTAGAATTCACAGCAATCCTCCTAGTTCTGCATCCCAAGTGCTGGGATTAAAGGCATGACAGACGTGCCACTATTGCACCCACTGGCTCATTTGGCGTGGCTGGCCAAATATAAGGCTTGCAGTGTCCACTGTTGAGTATCTTCACTGGTGATTTCTCTCTCTCCCATTGAGCTTCATGCAGTGTAGCTTTTTCCAGCTTTCTGTCAGCTGGTCTACATGGAGGAGGTTATCAGCTCAGTTCCAGCAGGATTTCTCAGTGATCTTGCAGCCCAAGTATGAGGTCTTCAGCAACAGGGTCTTACCATCTATTCCTGGTGGGAAACCAAGGGCCTTGCCAATGGCCTGTAATGTTTTGGGGGCATCAAGGACCTCCCTGGCCAACAACTCACTGGAAGGTATCCCATCCCTGGCACTGAAAATTTTCTAGTAACAATCTATGGCTCCTGTGTTTTCCATTATCCAAAAAAGTAGGTTTCCATATGATTTATTTATATCCTCTTAGGTTTTGATTAGCCTTCCTCCATCTTTCCTTTACTCAGTCTCTTCCCCTAACCTCACTTAAGCCTTTTCACCCCGATTAATCTATTTTCCTACTTACATATACACAATACCATCCTATTGAGTATCCCGCTCCCTTCCTTTCTATTCCCTTTATATCTCTTTTCTAGCTTACTGGCCTCTGCTACTGAGTTTTCTTCCTACTCACACAGAAGTCCAATCATCTATAGCTAGGATCCACATATGAGAGAAAACATGTGACATTTGGCTTTCTGGACCTGGGTTACTTCACTTAGTGTAATCCTTTCCAGATCCATCCATTTTCCTGCAAATTTCCTAACTTCATTTTTCTTTACTGCTGTGTAGGATGCCATTGTGTAAATGTGCCACATCTTCATTATCCACTCATCAGTTGAGGGACATCTAGGCTGGTTCCATTTCCTAGCTATTGTGAATAGAGTGGCAATAAACATGGTTAAGCAAGTATCTATAAGGTAGTGAAATGAGTCCTTAGGATATATGCCTAAGAGTGCTATAGCTGGGCCATATAGTAGATCTATTTTTTGGTGTCTCAAGAATCCACACAAAGATTTCCACAGTGGCTGGACCAGATTGCATTCCCACCAACAGTGTAGAAGGTTTCCTCTTTTTCCACATCCTTGACAGCATGTATGGTCATTTGTTTTCATGATGGTAGCCAATCAGACAGGAATGAGATGAAATCTCAGTGTAGTTTTAACCTGCATTTCGCTGATGACTAAGGATGTAGAACATTTTTTTAGATGTTTATATGCCATCCATATTTCTTCTTTTGAAAACTTTACATTTAGTTTCATAGCCCATTTTAATTGGGTTGATGGATTTCTTATTATTTAATTTTTTGAGTTCTTTGTATATCCTAGATACTAATACTCTACCAGATATATAGCTGGCAAAGATTTTCTCCCATTCTGTAGGTTGCCTTTTTGCTCTATTCACAGTGTCCTTTGCCATACAAAAATCTTTGTAGTTTCTGAGGTCCCAGTGGTTAATCTGTAGTTTTATTGCTTGAGAACTTGGGGTTATATTCAGAAAGTCCTTGCCAAGACCAATATGTTAAAGGGTTTGCCCTATTTTTTCCTCTAGTAGTTTCAGAGTTTCAGGTGTGATGTTAAGGTCTTTAATCCATCTGGACTTAATTCTCGTGCATGGAGGGAGAGAAGAATTTTCATCCATCTACAGGCACATATCCAATTTTCCCAGTACCATTTGCTGAAGAGACTGTCTTTTCTCCAATGAGTATTTTTGTCGAATATCAGGTGGCTATAGCTACCCATACTTACAACTGGGTCCTCTATTTTGTTCCATTGATCTACATGTCTGCTTTTGTGCCAGTACCATGCTGTTTTTGTTACTATGGCTCTGTAGGATAGGTTAAAATCAGGTTTGGTGATACCACCAGCCTTATTTTTGTTGCTCAAAATTGTTCTATATGTTTGAGATATTTTTGTGCTTCCAAATTAATTTTTGGATTGTTTTTTCTATTTCCGTGAATAATGCCATTGGAATTTTCATGGGAATTGGATTAAATGTGTAGATTGATTTTGGTAAGATCGCCATTTTCATAATATTGATTCTTCCTATCCAAGAACAAGGGATGTCTTTCCATTTCCTAGTGTCTTCTGCAATTTCTCCCTTGAGTGTTTTAAAGTTTTCAATGTAGAGATCCTTCACTTCCTTGGTTAGGTTTATTCCAAGGTACTTTATTTTTGTGTGACACAATTGTGAATGGGAGTGATTCTCTGATTTCATCTTCTGTGTGTTCATTGTTAACATATAGGAAGGCTACTGATTTCTATGTGCTTATTTGGTATAATGCTACATGGCTATAGGTGTTTATCAGCTCTAACAGTTTGCTGGTAGAGTCTTTAGGGTACTTTATGTATAGAATCATGTCATCTGAAAATAATGATAACTCAAACTCTTCCTTTCCAATTGATATACCATTTATGTATGTCTCTTGCCTTATTTCTATGGCTAAGACTTCCAGTACTATATTAAATAAAAATAGATACAGTGGACACCCTTGTCTTGTTCCTGATTCTAGTGGAAAAGCTTCCAGGTTTTCCCCATTTAGTAATATATTGGCTGTAGGCTTGTCATAAATAGCCTTTATTATGTTGAGATATGTTCCTTCTATTCCCAGTCTCTAGGACTTTTATCATGAAGTGATGTTGGACTTTGCCACATGCTTTCTCTGCATCTAATGAAATGATCATGTGAATTTTGTCCTTCAACCCATTTTATATAATGTATTACATTTATTGACTTTGATTTTTGTGTTTCTTGTGTTATAATGTACATATTTTTGCATCTTGGGTTAATTTAATGCTTGGATTTTCTAGTTAGCTGCAGTATTATTAGATGTATCAATCTGATGTAATATATCTTCAGGGTAGGAGCTTAATGTGCTAGGTGTGGCTCTTAAGACTCTCAGAGTATCTACAAAAGTGACCCTAGATGTTGGTTTTGCCTTCTATGAGATATTTAAGTAGGCTGAGTGGAACAAAATACAGGCTGACTGGAACAAAATACAGGCATTAACTAAACTATGTACACATTCAATGAAAAACAGCATAGAGTATTTATGCAAGAGTAGGTATTATGACAACCAGATCCTCTAACAAAGTCACTGTCCCTTAGGATGTGTGTTGTCCCACACCCTTAATCCTGTCAACTGGAGGTTAAGATTTATGATCTGCTGAGGGTTACAAGTCAGCTTGTGACCTAACTAAACGTCTCATTGTATGTTCTCCAAGTGAAACTTTATTCTTATGTGCTTTCTGTTAGAAAGAATTGTTTTCAGTTAATTTGCACCTTGTGTGCACACTCTGTTTAGAAATGCTGAAATAATTCTATTCCATTTTATACTATTTTGAAATAGTAACATTGTTAAACTGTGAAGAAAGGGCACAAGTCATAATAGTGTTTATTTACTGGTGAAGCTAGTCATGAAATAGCATGACACTGAAGAGCCTCATGGAGCTTCCTGTCAGTGCCAGCTGAGAGATGGCACCACTCTCAGGTTTGGTTCCCATAAAGTCTCTGTAGGCAATAGGGCTTCCTTTTGGTCTCTATGCTTCAGAAATAAGAATTAACTGAAAACAAACATACAAAGGGAAGATCACAGTGACCAACAGAGGAACAGATCATGAGGTAGAGGATCAAGTGGACCCATGGGAGAACTAGAACCACCATCCACGGCTTCCCCTCCCCCATGTTTAGTTAGGAGACAATAGATTATTAATGACACCTCAGATGTATTTCAGTTACTAAATCATTTCACTTGATGTCTATTTGAAACAAAAAGACTCTTCAAAAGATTACTTAATGCTCGTTTCACATCCTTGTTCCTCAGGGTGTAGATAAAGGGGTTCAGGGTAGGAGTCACCACCCCATAGAAGAGAGCCATGAACTTGGGCTGGTCCCTTGTGATGGAGGAGGGGGGCTGAAGGTACATGCTAATGGCTGGACCATAAAACAAGAGAACCACAATGAGGTGAGAGGAGCATGTCCCAAAGGCTTTTTTCCTTCCTGCGGAAGATTTCATATTGAATATAGCACGTCCAATGCTAGCATAGGAGGCAAGAATTAAACACAGAGGAATGGCCAAAATAAAAATGCAGACCACAGACAGTGCAAGCTCATTGGCCTCCTTTTCCCCACATGCGGTCTTTATCAGAACTGGAATCTCACACAACAAGTGGTCCAGTTCATTAACGCCACACAGTGGTAGCTGCAGTGTGAGAGTGACCTCAAAGACAGCAAAGGTCATCCCACACAGCCACATAACAGACACTAAGAGGATGCAGGTGCGCTGGTTCATGATGAGGGTGTAGTGCAGAGGTCTGCAGATGGCCACATAGCGGTCAAAGGACATAAGAGCCAGGAGGAGACATTCTGAGCCCCCCATTAAGTGGAAGACATAGAGCTGAACTACACACCCCGCATAGCTGATGGTCTTTGTGGAGGTCCCCAGGTTGAGCAGCATCTGAGGCACGATGCTCGTGGTGTAACACATGTCCAGAAAGGAGAGGTTGGTGAGGAAGAAATACATGGGGCTGTGGAGTCGGGGGTCTAACCTGGACACCAGAATGATGGCGATGTTTCCCATCATGGCCATGGGGTACGTTACCAGGAGAATAATGAACACAGGGAGCTGCAGCCAAGGACGGTCAGCAAAGCCGAGGAGGATGAACTCTGCAGGACGGCTGTCGTTAGTGGCTGGCATTTTTTTTCAGTTTGATTCACCTACAGTAAGGAAGTGGGAAAAATATTCAAGTTTCAAATAATAATTAAGAAACATAATTATGCACTGGCCATTCAATCACAGAAAATAGCTTGTAGTTGTTTGTGGTAGAAATAATATCCTGTATCTAGCATAAGATTTCTCTTTGTGTTATTACCAATTACAGACAGATACCTTCGTCAAATAAACTCACTACTGTGAAACTGAGTTTCCTGTTCTAAATTACAAAACTAACAATGCATCTGTCCTCCACAGGGGCTGAGCACTCTATGATGACAGTATTGACTATATGTTGGAAATTCCAAAACAAGATTCATAAACTTTGCTGCATGAAAATCAGCTAAACAGCTGACAATTTTCTGTAGTTGCACAGGGGACCTGCAGCCAGATGGCTGTTTTCAGAAAGCACTGCTGTGAGGCACTATTGACAAATTAAGAGGAGTGAAACTACTGTGACAGCAATAGTCAAAGAAGGAGAAAGTCTGGACTCTCTTTCTTCTTCCCAAGAGTTGAATAGCTATACCCTCTCCACAGAAAATCACGACTTCAGGTTTAAATAACCATTTCATAACTATTTGTAATCACACAAGAAATTTCAACTTCAGTTCTTTAAATATAATTGAGATAGTAAAACTATGACAGAAATCTCCCATTGTGTGAGAATTTGTTTTTGTTTATACTTTTGCTTGCCATAGCTATTGAGTTCAAACTTTGTTTGATACTTTATGTGAAATTTTAGTTAATTTGTCCATCTTGTGAGAATTTTTTAATCAAGTGAGATTATCATATTTGATATTGGTTTTTTAAGATTATTTGTTTGTTAGGAAAAAGAGATACAGGGGAGAAGGAAGGAGGGAGGGAAAGCAGGTACACAAGGGCCTCTTGCTGCTGTAAACAGACTCCAGATTCATATGCCACCTTATGCATCTGGCTTTACATGTGTACTGGGAAATTAAACCCATGCTGGCTGGCATTGCAAGCAAGTGCCTTTAACCACTGATCAATCTCACCAGTCCATTTGGCTTTTTGAGGTTCTCATGAAGTGTAGTTTGGCCTCCAACTCACTATATAGCTGAAGATGTCCTTGAACTCGTGATCTTCTTGCATCTCCAATGCTAGGATTTTAGGCATGCACCACCATGGCTATTTTGGAAATAAATGTTTCCAAACTTATGTGTGACCCACTGATTGTAGATGACCTCAACTTTTTGTTTTAAATGCTAAGTGTTTGTCATCAGCAGAAAAGAGAAAGCTGGGCATGGTGGTGCATGCCTTTAATCCCAGCACTCGGGAGGCAGAGGTAAGAGGATCGCCATGAGTTCAAGGCCACCCTGAGACTCCATAGTAAATTCCAGGTCAGCCTGGGCTAGAGTGAGACCCTACCTCAAAAAACAAAACAAACAAACAACAACAACAAAAAACAACAACAAAAAAAAAACGAAGAAGTAGAAAGGAGAAAACCTGTTTGGGCCCAGAGATTTATTTAAGTTTTCAAATCATTTTAACCTTTCCAGGAATGATCTCATATTTTTAAGCTAAAAGTCACATTTACAGCTGCTTAAAGCAGCGTTTGGACAAGAGGAACCAGGCAGCCAAGGCTTTAGCTTGCTTTGCCCTTCTCCCTTGAGCACAGATATGTTTGCCATCTTTGGTAAGAGGGGAGTGAATGTGACACCTCAATGACAAGATGGTGACTCTGCAAGTGCATCCATGGTATAAGGACGCTAGATGACACTCCTAGATCGAGTGAGGAAGCACAATGTTCGCTCACATTCTGTTTTTCATTCAGTCCTCAAAGCCAGGCGTTGACACACCTTAGAAAGCTACTTAGAAGCAGAGATGTAAATAACCTTTTTACCAAGGAAAACAGTTAATATCCACTCCTGAGCCTTAAGACAAGGAACATTGATATCCATCGTCAATTCTCAAGATGACTAATAACAGGGTTTCTAAACATCAAACACTGTTCATCGGTCCTAGTGAGACAGTGAGAAATCGAGACTGTTCATAGTGTCAAGATGCCCCGGAAGACATCTGTATTTCAGGGTTATAGATTATACAAACACAGCATATATAAATAAATATTTCAGGACTGTGGCTCTTACACTTTAATTGAGCTTGAAATTTCTCAAATTAGTTTATGATCTCAGCAAAGTTAGGGATGCATCCTGGCCTAAACTAATTTTTCTGCTGAAAATTTATGTTGTAGATGGGAGCATGATAGGAATTAATTATGCAAATCTGCAATTTACCCATACTGGCACACAATTGTACTATAAGAAACCCATTGTGTGTTAATTTTGCTTTCTTTATTTGAGGTCTGATATAAAAATATTTGCATGAAAGCTGGGTGTGGTGTCACATGCCTTTAATTCCAGTGCTCAGGAGGCAGAGGTAGGAGGATGGGCCTGAGTTTGAGGCCACCCTGAGGTTAAGTAGTGAATTCCAGGTTAGCCTGGGCTAGAGTGAGACCCTACCTCAATACATATATATATATGTACATATATATATATATATGTATGAAATACACATACAAAAATACATGTTTTTTACCATACGTTGAGAAATTTTTCATGTAATAGATGTACATGACTGAAAAGCCTTCATTTTGGTACCTAATATCTGTCAGATATTGAAACTTTGATGTTGTTGAGGTTGGCTTAAGTGAGAGACTGAGACAATGTTAATTACAGAAAGAAGTCTAGTTAGTCCTAGAACAAAATGAAGAGGACATTTCTAAGTTTTAAAAAGACTCCCAGAAATTATATTCTCCATTTGTACATTAGTCACTATTACCTCTCCATCTTCCAGCTTTCCTTGAAAATAAATGACCAAGCCAACTATCCATCGACAGATGAAAGTATGACAAAAATGTAGCACATATACACAATGGAGTTTTATTTGTCCACACAGAAAAATAAAATCCCATAACTGGAAGCAAAATTGACAGGAATGGAGGACATTGTGTTGAGTGAAGTACTGCATGCTCTCTCATATGGTAAGACTGAAAATCTCAGCCTTGAAGTTGAATAGAGACTACTGGATATGGTGAAGAGACTGAGGGAAGTGGGAAAAGGGTAGCTGGATATTATTAATGCACACTATAAGCATGTATTGAATATCACACAAAATCACATTACTATATATAATTACTATGCATTAATAAAATTGTTATTCAAAAATATCACTTGACCTTTAAAAGCAATTGCCTTTTTTACTTACCCAATTCTCTTGAATGGTATTCAGTAAAAAAAGAAGAAGAATTACGAAGGAACTAAGAATTTTTCAAACTTTTGAGATGCCAAGATGACTTAGTTAAAGACCCTTGCTTGCCTGCCAGCCTGGGTTCAAAGCCCAGCCACCTGTGTAAAGCTGAACTCTTTTGCAGTGGGCAAAAGAGCTCCCCCCTCACACATACACACATGTATGTACGTGCAAATAAATTTAGAAAATAAATTTTCAAATTTTGAGATAGGGTAGAGAAACTATAATACACAGATAAGTATTTAAAAACTGACTTCAAAATTTTTAGTTTTCAGTTAATGCTGGGCACGAAAGGAGAAATAACCATGAGTTTGGATGCCAAGAGTGGAAAATACCAAGAATGCTCTCCGGGTAAGTTTTTGTTGCTTTTCCTGAGACCTCTGGGACATTGTTTTCAGACAGGTCATTCATTAATCTTTCTCTCAAAGCTCTTGGGAAAGATCTCTCTATAGAAATACTTTTAATATCTGTTTACTTACCTTGAAGTTGGGAACAAATCACTCTATTGTTAGACTTGCTTTAAACCTATTCAATTTTTCAACAGAACACACTTTACCTTAAATTTAAATAAAATGTAATTTAAAACACCTAAATAAATTATATACAATTAGATCAAAAATAGCTTGAATAAATGATGCAAATGATGTCTTTAAATTTTACTTCATTAATTCGTAGATCAGTTTACATATTTTTAAATTATTTCTAGTCATAAAAATAGACCTAAGGGGGCTGGAGGGATGGCTTAGCGGTTAAGGTGTTTGCCTGCAAAGCCAAAGGACCCAGGTTCGATTCCCCAGAACCCACATTAGCCAGATGCACAAGGGGCACAAGCATCTGGAGTACATTTGTGCTGGAAGCCCTGGCATGACCATTCTCTCTCTCTCTCTCTCTCTCTCCCTCCCTCTCTCTGTCTCCTTCTCCCTCTTTCTCTGTCAAATAAATAAATAACTAAAAATAAACTATTTTTTAAAATATACAAAAGGGCCTGGAGAGATTGCTTAATGGTTAAGGTACTTGTTTGCAAAGCGAAATGACCTCAGTTTTATTCCACATAAGCTAGATGCACAAGGTGGTATATGCATCTGGAGTTCATTTGAAGTGGCTGGAATCCCTGGTGCACCCATTCTCTCTCTCTCTCTCTCTGAAAATTTATGTTGTAGATGGGAGCATGATAGGCCAGCCTGAGACTACATAGTGAATTCCAGGTCAGCCTGGGCTAGAGTGAAACCCCACTTCGAAAAACCAAACCAACAACAACAACAAAAGTAGTGTTGCTCTCACATTTTATCTGAGAAGTTTCTATTTTCATATGGCTGGGGAAACTCAAAATCCATCAAAGTGCTCCTAAGAAGGAACAGTTGCAAGCTCAGCACTAAATGAGAGATCTATGTCACAACCACCAAAGCTCAGGAGATGTTTAGGAAGGAAGAGGTGTTGTGTTCTGGACATGGTGACTGTTGCAGTTATGTGGCTAGCATTACTTTCACAATGTTGGGTCCATCAACATTTCCTCGCATATGCAACTTAAAAACTACTTGGCCATCCTATTCAGAATGGCTTTGTTGTTGTTGTTTTTTCAAGGTAGGGCCTCACTTTAATCCAGGCTGACCTGGAACTCACTCTGTAGTTCCTAGGCTGGCCTTGAACTCACAGTGATCCTCCTACTTCTGCCTCCCAAGTGCTGACATTAAAGGCGTGGACTATCACGCCCAGCAGAATGACTATCAAATGACAGCAGATGCTGGCAAGGGTTTGGGGGAAGGGAATCCTTATTTACTGTTGGTGGGAGTGAATCTGGTACAACTACCATGGAAATCAGCGTGAAGTATTTTCTCAAAAGTTAAAAATAGGGCTAGAGATTGGGAGGCAGAGGTAGGAGGATCACCATGAATTCGAAACTACATAGTGAATCCCAGGTAAGCCTGGACTAGAGTGTGTGGAAGAGACAGAAGCTACAGTTGGCTAAATAGATCTATCATGCCTATTAAATTGCCTTCTAAATGTTTATGTTTATGCCCATTGATTAGTGCTATTCTCACATTTGGTTAGAGATGCTTTATTTTGTAGATGGTGATGGCTGCTGGCAAAACCTAGGACTCATCAAGGTGATGAGAGGAAGTGACAGCCCAGCTCTGGACGAGACACCTCTAGCACACCTGCCCGGGCTCAGAGAACATTGTTGGGGAAGTGGCAGAAAGAATACTCGTGTGGGTGACTTCCGGTTAAGATGGCAGATTAAGTACCACGCCAAAGCAGCCTAGGGGGTAAAAAGACCAAAAAAACTCAGCAAAATACATACTTTTACTAAAAAGTGAGGTGTATAGGAAATCAAAACAGCAGTGGAGAAGTAGAAGAGATCCAGAGCACCCAGAGCCCGCACAGGCTGGCAAAAGCGGCCCCGACAGGTCTGCTGACCGTGGTGGCAGCAGCGCACCAGAAAGCCGCCAGGCTCGGCTCCAGCCGCAGGAAAAGCCAGGTGTGGGAGCTTCCCCTCACACCGCGCTCTCCGCAACTCAGGACACATGAAGGGAGAGCAGCAGTGAGCAACGGAGGAGCAGATCATAAGGTAGAAGAACACGTGGAGCAGCGAGAGAACCAGAGCAGCTGCGGCTCCCTCCCCTCCCCCACCGCCTGAGCCCAGCTCCGGCGAACAGAGCAGCGGCCTGGACCCGGCCACGCCAACTATAGCCAACAGCAGGACCCAAGCAGGAGCAGGGTCCGGCAGCAACATCAGCGGCCCCAGCAGCAGCAGATCCAGTGGCAGCAGCAGCAGCAGCTTCAGAGGCAGCAGTCACAGATACAGCAGCAGCAGTAGAGGATCCAGCAGTGGCAGCTAAAGCAGCAGCAGCAGTGGCAGCAGCAGTGGTGGACCCAGCAGTAGGGTGCCGATCTTCAGGGCCACAGTTGCCAGGCTTGGTTTGCCCCACAGGAAAAGCCAGTGCCCAGCTCCAGAAATCAGAACAGCAGCCCAACAACCCAGCCAACAACTTGACTGAGACCAAAATCATCCAAAAACGTAGCTGGGATTGCACCAGGGAAGGTTCTTACTTGGTGACAAGCTGACTTGGATCCCTCAACAGACCAGAAATCTTAACCTCTTTGTTGATAGAGGATCTGGTTGTTATAATAACTACTCTTGCATAAATACTCGGTACTATTTTTGATTGAATGTGTACAGTGTTATATTTTAGAATCTACCTGTATTTTACTCCACTCAGCCTACTTGAATACTCCCATAGCAGGGAAACTCAACCCCTAGGAGCACCTTTGTAGATACTCTCAGAGTCTTAAGAGCCACACCTAACACCTTAAGCTCCTACCCTGAAGATATATAACATCAAATCAATTGATACAGCTAAGAATAGCCAGCTAGCTAGAAAATCCAAGCATTAACTTAATCCAAGATGCAAAAATATATACATTATAACACAAGAAACACTAAAAAGCAAGGCGATATAAATCCACCTAAAAGTATTAATGCATCAGAAATGACCTCCAGTGAGAATGAGTTAGAGGAAATGCCTGAGAAAGATTTCAAAAGAATGATTGCAAACATGTTCAAAGAAGTCAAAGAACAAATCAAAGGAATCAAAGAAGAAATCAAAGAGGAAATCAAAGAAGATGCAAGACACCAATTTAATGAAATAAAGAAGGCAATACCAGTCATAAATAAGGAAATAGAAATAATAAAGAAAAACCAGTCAGAATTACTAGCAATGAAGAACACAGTTAATGAAATAAAAAACTCTGTAGAAAATCTCACCAGTAGAATGGATGAAGGAGAGGACAGAATATCTAAGCTAGAAGACCAGGTGGCAGATCTAATACAGTCCAACAAAGAGAAAGACAAACTTATAGAAAAGTATGAGTGGGAATTTCAAGATATTCAGGACCCTATGAAAAGATCAAATATAAGAATTCAGGACATAGTAGAAGGAGAAGAATTCCACTCCAAAGGCATAATAGGCGTCTTCAACAAAATCATAGAAGAAAACTTCCCCCAAATTGGGAAATTGGTGCCAATGCAGATACAGGAAGCCTTTAGAACCCCAGCCAGACAAAACCCAGAAAGAACCTCTCCTCGCCATATTATAATCAAACTACCAAACACACAAACCAAGGAAAAAATATTGAAAGCAGTTAGAGAGAAAAAGCAAGTTAACTACATAGGCAAGCCCATCAGGGTTACAGCAGATTATTCAACACAAACTTTAAAAGCCAGAAGGGCTTGGGGTGATGTATTCCAAGTTCTGAAAGATAACAACTGTCAACCAAGGTTACTTTATCCTGCAAAGCTATCCATTCAAATAGACGGAGAAATAAGGACATTCCATGACAAAACCAGGTTAAAAGAGTATTTGAAGACAAAACCAGCTCTACAGAAAATACTTGATAGGATCCTCCATGCTGAAGAAAAGGAAAAGCACACATATAAGGAACCTAGAAAAAAACAAGCAATACTCAAACACTAGTTAACACAAGAGAGCTCAGGTAGAACCGGAACCACCAAAAAAAAAAAAAAAAAAGGCAAACATAAATACACACCTTTCAATAATATCTCTTAATATCAACGGCCTCAATGCCCCAACCAAAAGACATAGATTTACAGACTGGGTTAAAAAGCAGGATCCTACAATTTGTTGACTCCAAGAAACTCACCTTTCTACAAAGGATAGACATTATCTTAGGGTGAAAGTTTGGAAAACGGTGTTTCAAGCAAATGGGCCTAGAAAACAAGCAGGGGTTGCTATCCTAATATCTGACAAGGTAGACTTCAGTCCAACGTTGGTCAAGAAAGATAAGGAAGGTCACTTTATATTGATTAAGGGCACACTCCAATAGGAGGACATTACAATCCTAAACATATGTGTACCTAACATGGGGGCTCCCAAATTCATCGAACAAACACTATTAGAACTAAGGTCACAGATAATACCAAACACAGTGGTGGTGGGTGACTTTAACATCCCACTCTCATCAATTGACAGGTCATCCTGGGAAAAAATAAACAGAGAGGCATCTGGACTAAATGAGGTCATAAAAGAAATGGACCTGACAGATATATACAGGACATTTCATCCAAATGTTGCAGATATATATTCTTTTCAGCAGCACATGGAACCTTCTCTAAAATAGACCAATATTAGGACACAAAGCAAATCTTAACAAATACAGGAAAATTGAAATAACTCCTTGCATTCTATCTGACCACAATGGAATTAAACTACAAGAAAGGCTCTAGAGCATACACAAAATCATGGAAACTAAACAATACACTACTAAGTGATGAATGGGTCAATGAAGAAATCAAGAAGTAAATAAAAAAATTTATTGAGTCAAACGAAAATGAGAACACAACATACCAAAATCTCTGGGACACAATGAAGGCAGTTCTAAGAGGTAAAAAATTTATAGCCTTAAGTGCCTATACTAAGAAATTAGAAAGGTCGCAAGTAAACTACCTAATGCTTCACCTTAAAGCCTTGGACAAAGAAAAACAAGGCAAACCAAAAATCAGTAGACAGGAAGAAATAATAAAGATTAGGTCAGAAATTAATGAAATAGAAACAAAAAAAAATCCAAAGTATTAGTGAAACAAAGAGTTGGTTCTTTGAAAGGATAAACAAGATTGATAAACCCTTAGCAAATCTGACCAAAAGAAAGAGAGAAGAGACACAAGTTAATAAAATCAGAGATGAAAAAGGTAACATCACAACAGATTCCAGAGAAATAAAAAAAATCACAGGGATATACTATAAAAACATATACTCCACAAAGTATGAAAATCTGAAAGAAATGGATGATTTCCTTTTATTTTTATGTCCTACCTAAATTAAATCAAAATGAGATTAATCACTTAAATAGACCTATAACAAGCATGGAGATCCAAACAGTTATCAACAATCTCCCAACTAAAAAAAGCCCAGTCCCAGATGGATTCACTGCTGAATTTTACCAGGCCTTTAAGGAAGAGCTAACACCATTGCTTCTTAAGCTTTTCCAGGAAATAGCAAAAGAAGGAATTCTACCAAACTCCTTCTATGAGGCCAGCATCACCCTGATACCAAAACCAGGCAAAGATAAAACAAAAAAAGAAAATTACAGACTGATCTCTCTCATGAACATAGATGCAAAAATTCTCAACAAAATATTGGCAAACATGGGCTGGAGAGATGGCTTAGCGGTTAAGCGCTTGCCTGTGAAGCCTAAGGACCCCGGTTCGAGGCTCGGTTCCCCAGGTCCCACGTTAGCCAGATGCACAAGGGGGCGCACGCGTCTGGAGTTCGTTTGCAGAGGCTGGAAGCCCTGGCGCGCCCATTCTCTCTCTCTCTCCCTCTATCTGTCTTTCTCTCTGTGTCTGTCGCTCTCAAATAAATAAATAAATAATTAAAAAAATATATTGGCAAACAGAATACAAGAATATATCAAAAAGATCATTCACCCTGACCGAGTAGGCTTTATCCCAGAGATGCAGGAATGGTTCAATATACGCAAATCTATAAATGTAATACATTATAAAAATGGGTCGAAGGACAAACATCACATGATCATCTCATTAGATGCAGAGAAAACATTTGACAAAATCCAACATCCATTCATGATAAAAGCCCTACAGAGACTGGGAATAGAAGGAACATATCTCAATATAATAAAAGCTATTTATGACAAGCCTACAGCCAACATATTACTAAATGGGGAAAAATTGTAAGCTTTTCCACTAGAATCAGGAACAAGACAAGGGTGTCCACTGTCCCCACTTTTATTTAATATAGTTTTGGAAGTCTTAGCCATAGCAATAAGGCAAGAGACATACATAAAAGGGATACAAATTGGAAAGGAAGAGATCAAGTTATCATTATTTGCAGATGATATGATTCTATATATAAAGGACCCTAAAGACTCTACTAACAAACTATTAGAGATGATAAAAACCTATAGCCACGTAGCAGGATACAAAATAAATGCACAGAAATCAGTAGCCTTCTTATATGCTAACAACAAACACACAGAGGATGAAATCAGAGAATCACTCCCATTCACAATTGCATCAAAAAATAATAATAATAAAGTACCTTGGAATAAACCTAACCAAGGAAGTAAAGAATCTCTACAATGAGAACTTTAAAACACTCAAGTGAGAAATTGCAGAAGACACTAGAAAGTGGAGAAACATCCCTTGTTCCTGGATTGGAAGAATCAATACTGTGAAAATGGCAATCTTACCAAAAGCAATCTACACATTTAATGCAATACCTATCAAAATTCCAAAGGCATGGGCTGGAGAGATGGCTTAGCGGTTAAGCACTTGCCTGTGAAGCCTAAGGACCCCAGTTCAAGGCTCAATTCCCCAGGACCCATGTAAGCCAGATGCACAAAGGGGCACATGCATCTGGAGTTCATTTGCAGTGGCTGGAGGCCCTGGCACGCCCATTCTCTCTCTCTCTCTCTGTCACTCTTAAATAAAATAAATAAAAATAAACAAAAAAAATTTTTTTAAAATTCCAAAGGCATTCTTCATGGAAATAGAAAAAACAATCCAAAACTTCATTTGGAACCACAAAAAACCTCGAATATCTAAAATAATACTGAGCAACAAAAATAAGGCTGGTGGTATCACCATACCTGATTTAACCTATCCTCCAGAGCCATAGTAACAAAAACAGCATGGTACTGGCACAAAAACAGACATGTAGATCAGTGGAACAGAATAGAGGACCCAGATGTAAACCCAAGTAGCTATAGCCACCGGATATTCGATAAAAATGCCAAAAATACTCATTGGAGAAAAGACAGCCTCTTCAGCAAATGGTGTTGGGAAAACTGAATATATATATCTGCAGAAGGATGAAAACAGATTCTTCTCTCTCGCCATGCACAAAATTCGAATTAAGTCCAAATGGATTAAAGACCTTAACATCAGACCTGAAACTCTGAAACTGCTAGAGGAAAAAGTAGGGGGAAACCCTTCAACATATTGGTCTTGGCAAAGACTTTCTGAATACAACCCCAATTGCTCAGGCAATAAAACCACAGATTAATCACTGGGACCTCATGAAATTACAAAGATTTTGCACTGCAAAGGACACAGTGAAAAAAGCAAAGAGGCAACCTATGGAATGGGAAAAAATCTTCGCCAGCTATATATCTGAGAGAGAATTAATATCTAGAATATACAAAGAACTCAAAAAGTTAAATAATAAGGAATCAAACAAACCAATCAAAAAATGGGCTATGGAGTTAAATAGAGCATTCTCAAAGGAAGAAATATGAATGGCATATAAGCATCTAAAAAAATGTTCTACGTCACTAGTCATCAGGGAAATGCAGATTAAAACCACATTGAGATTCCATCTCACCCCTGTCAGATTGACCACCATCATGAAAATAAATGATCATAAATGTTGGTGGGGATGTGGAAAAAGAGGAACCCTTCTACACTGCTGATGGGAATGTAATCTGGTCCAGCCATTGTGGAAATCAGTGTTGGAGGTTTCTAAAACAGCTAAAGATTGATCTACCATATGACCCAGTTATAGCACTCCTAGACATATATCTGAAGGGATCATCTCATTTCCTTAGAAGTATGTGCTCAACCATGTTTATTGCTGCTCAATTTATAATAGCTGGGAAATGGAACCAGCCTCGATGTCCCTCAACTGATGAGTGGATAATGAAGATGTGGCACATTTATACAATGGAGTTCTACTCAGCGGTAAAGAAAAATGAAGTTATGAAATTTGCAGAAAAATGGATGGATCTGGAAAGGATTATACTAAGTGAGGTAACCCAGGCCCAGAAAGCCAAGCGCCACATGTTCTCCTTCATATGTGGATCCTAGCTACAGATGATTGGGCTTCTACGTGAGAAGGAAAATACTTACTAGCAGAGGCCAGTAAGTTAAAAAGGAGATATATAGGGGGCTGGAGAGATGGCTTAGCGGTTAAGCGCTTGCCTGTGAAGCCTAAGGACCCCGGTTCGAGGCTCGGTTCCCCAGGTCCCACGTTAGCCAGATGCACAAGGGGGTGCACGTGTCTGGAGTTCGTTTGCAGTGGCTGGAAGCCCTGGCGCGCCCATTCTCTCTCTTTCCCTCTATGTGTCTTTCTCTCTATGTCTGTCGCTCTCAAATAAATAAATAAAAAATGAACCAAAAAAAAATTTTAAAAAAAAAGGAGATATAAAGGGAAGAGAAAGGAAGGGAGGAGGGTACTTAATAGGTTGGTATTGTATATATGTAAATACAATGATTGAGATGGGGAGGTAATATGATGGAGAATGGAATTTCAAAGGGGAAAGTGTGTGGGGGGAGGGAGGGTATTACCATGGGATTTTTTTTTTATAATCATGGAAAATGTTAATAAAAATTAAAAAAAAAAAGAATACTAGTGTGTTCTCACCACTGGCCAAAGAAGCTTCCTTTTGGAGATGGCTGTGGATACTGGGCGACTCAAAAGTCATCAAAGTGCTGAAAACAAGACACAAATCATCTCTGTCATGTCTCCCAAGGCTCAGAGAACATTGCAGTCGGGAGGGAAGAGAAAAGGTAAGAGGTGGAGGGTATGGAGGAGCCACACTATTCTGCAGACATGAAGTGACTAGCACATTCTTAACCTCAGAGTGGACGTCACCACCTCTATAAGACCTGCACAACACTGAGCTTGTAAACATTTTGACATAATGATTAAAGAGGACAATAAAAAAAGAGGGAGAGCTGGGTGTGGTCCCAGCTCTTTAATCCCAGCATTGGGAGGCAGAGGTAGGAGGATAACTGTGAGTTCAAGGCCAGCCTGGGCTGAAGTGAGACCCTACCTCAAAAACAAAATGAAAACAAAAGGGGCTGGAGAGATGGCTTAGTGATTAAGGCACTTGCCTGAAAAGCCTAAAGGCCCAGGTTTGACTCACCAGGACCCATGTAAGCCAGATGCACATGGTGGTGCACACATCTGGAATTCATTTGCAGTGGCTGGAGGTCCTGGTGTGCCCACTCTCTCCCTCTGTATGCTTCTTCCTCTCTTTCTCTCTCAAATAAATAAATAAAAATAAAATACATTTTAAAATAACAATAAACAGAGAGGGAGAGATGGTTCAGTGGTTAAGTGTCCTTCCCTTGCAGACATAAGGACCTGAAACCTGGGATCATCCAAACTTGAATCCAGAGTCCACATAAGCTGCTGCGTGTGTCCATGCACTCTTGCAGCCCAGTGCCGCTGGAGAACAGAGACGCGGGAATCTCTGGAGCTCTGTGAAAAACAGCATGAGTTTAACACAGATGTGACTGGGAACCTCCAAGAAGAACACATTGACAATAGACAAAAGCGGGACTCGGCGGGGAGAGGAATACAGAGGAACTCACAGTACCTTCGGGCCAGTCAGTTTTAACACCCGGTATCACCACCCAGCTCTCTCTTCCTGCCCCACAGCTTTCCCTTCTTTATATCTTTGCACAACACCCAAAGCCAATCAAGCAGGCCAGCCTGGTCTCCCCCACTTTTTCTCTTCTTCCTCCTCCTTCTCTCTCTGCTCTTCTCTTTCTTTTTCCTCTCCCAAAGACCACAGTCTGACCTGATATGCAGGATGTATGTGGCTCAGTTTCCTAAACAGTGACACTGTTCTATGTTGTCTAGTTGAATATTTTAAGCATTGAGACTGTATTTATTAAAAGGCCCTCTATATTACAAGTTACAGTGTCAGTTAGGATGAGTAGTTCTTAAAGCTCTATTGCACAGTACAGTGACTGCAGTGTACAGGGCATTGTACATTCCAAAGTTGCGGAACCGGGCTGGAGAGATGCTTAGTGGTTAAGTGCTTGCCTGGGAAGCCTAAGGATCCCAGTTTGAGGCTCAATTCCCCAGGACCCACGTAAGCCAGATGCACAAAGTAGCACATGCATCTGGAGTTCATTTGCAGTAGCTAGAGGCCCTGATGCACCCATTTTCTCTTTCTCTCTGTGTCTGTCGCTCTCAAATAAATAAAAATAAACAAAAAACAAAGTTGCTGAGCAGAGTAGATTTCATAATGAATGTATGAAGTGAGGAATGTTAATATCGTTGATATAATTATTCAAAAGATGAATGTACACAGTCATTGTAAACTAAAAATGAGATGATAAAAAATGGCAGCCAGAAGGACAATGAAACACTTCATAGTCACAATTAATAGGATGAGTTGTATAAAAACTATAAACCCAAAGCTGAGCGTGGTGGTACACGCCTTTAATCCCAGCACTTGGGAGGCAGAGGTAGGAGGATCGCCAAGAGTTTGAGGCCACCCTGAGACTACATAGTTAATTCCAGGTTAGCCTGGACCAGAGTGAGACCCTACCTCAAAAAAACAAAAAAATAAAAATAAAATAAACCCAAGCCAGGCATGGTGGTGCATGCCTTTAATCCCAGCACTCAGGAGGCAGAGGTAGGAGGATTGCCATGAGTTCAAGACCATCCTGAGACTATGTAGTGAATTCCAGGTCAGCCTGGGCTAGAATAAGACCCTACCTAAAAACAAACTGTGTGTGTGTGTGTGTGTGTGTGTGTGTGTGTGTGTGTGTGTGTACCCGTTACAATAGTATGTTAGATCACAAAAGCTTGACCAAGAAACTGCTGTCATTAATGACAATTGACTTGGTCTAAGTCATGAAACTCAGTCTATTTTTGGGCAAATTAATTTTCTAGAGAGCATCATTAACATGTACATTTTCAGATCATGTTACATTAATAAAAATAAACAAGTAGCACTTTTATGCCAAATGAATAAATAACAATGTTAGATACATATACCCAATACAATCAAGAGCATTTCTTAGATAACAGTCAATTTTATCATAAATGTTCAAAAAGGACTATATCTCACATTTTCATCTTACATCCATAAAGTTTTTGTGTTAACTGACATATTTATGAAAGCACTTTGAGCATCATCAGTTTTGTAAAAATAACATCTTCCTGATGCTTGTTTCAGAGAAAGAAATTCATTGCAGTCAATGGTGATTATTAATTTTAAAATAGGACCTTATAATAACATATTATTCATATCAATTATTATGCTTGTGGAAATGGAATGAATATTCTCCAGAAAATAATTATCAATAATAACAAATTCATTAATTTTTTTTTTTTGTTTTTTTGAAGTAGGGCTCACTGTAGCCCAGGTTGACCTGGAATTCACTCTGTAGTTTCTGGGTGGCCTCGAATTCACAGCAATCCTCCTATCTCAGAGTCCCAAGTGCTGGGATTAAAGATGTGTGCCACCACATCCGGCTCATATTCATTAATTTTTAAAGTATATATTTTAACAGGCTTGGATATATGTGTACAAGCTGTTAAAAATAACTAATGCCAAGCTACTAACACAGCTGTAAGTGCCTTCTCCAAGGACCACTCAATAAACTCAAACTCAGCCACTAATTTGTAGTTTCCTTCCAGTAGTTTCCAGAGAGGTGACTGGAGGATTGGCTCCACTGAAGAATCTGCAACCGGAGGTAATTAATCCACGGAGAGTAGAAGGTGAACTCCCCTCGGCCCTTAGCCCGGCTCCTGGCGGCTGCGGGCATCACAGCCCTAGGAAGGTTTTGAAGCATAATCAGTGCTAGTTTATTCGCCTCTTAATCTCCCGAGGCCCTTTGCAAGCCTCTTCCTGATGCCAACAACATATGACACGTGCTCAAGGAGTCTTCAGTAGGAGACGTTTAAGGGGTTTTCCTAGGTCCTTTTATCTCACCATGAAAAAGACTTAAAGCATCATTTTCCTAATTGGTTTTTACTTGTTTCATAGCATCTACCTTAATTTTTATTTTATTTTATTTTTTGGTCTTCAAGGTAGGATCTCACTCTAGCTCAGGCTGACCTGTCATTAACTATATATTCTCAGGGTCACCTCAAACTCACAGCCATCCTCCTACCTCTGCCTCCCGAGTGCTGGGATTAAAGTCCTGTGCCACCAAGCCTGGCTGGATCTACCTGTCTCACTGTCTTCCTCTGTGGCTGTTTGATTTTCTCTAGGAAACCGTTTTCATTCTTTCCTTCTTATTCTTTGTGTAATGACTACAGGTTTTCACTCTGCAGTGAGCATCAGGTTTACAGAAAAGTGTGCACTTTTTAGTTTGATCCTACCGACATTTTGGTGTGACTTCTGGCGTCTTCTCACGCAGCAGCACTGCGGTGGTGTCACTGTGAAACGGATCGGGTCCCTGAGTACTTGGGCCTCGGCTGGGGGCAGGACTCGAGGTGGGTTCTCCATGGAGGAAGTATGTCCGTGGAAGTGCACTTGACATTTTCTAGCCCAGTCCTGCTTCCTGTCCTGTTTCCTTATTGCGGAAGTAATGCTACCAGACACTGGGAGCCACCGCACCCTATGGCCGACATGCCTTTTCTTTTTTAAAGCTGTTTTAAAATTTTTGCTTGTTTTTATTTATCTGAGAACAACAGACAGACAGAGAAAGAGGCAGATAGAGAGAGAGAGAGAATGGGCACGCCAGGGCCTCCAAATGCATGTGCCACCTTGTGCATCTGACTTACATGGGCCCTGGGGAATCAGTCCTTAGGCTTCACAGACAAGCGCTTAATGGCTAAGCCATCTCTCCAGCACCCCCCCCATGTCTTTTCTGCCACAATGGGCTGTATCTCATCAAACAGTAAGTTGAAATAAACAATTCCTCCTGTTAATTGTTTCTTGTCCACAGAAATGAGAACAGTAATGCATGTGTATTCCTTAGCCAATTACTACAATTATTAGTATCACTTGCTGGTAATAATAGCAGTAATTATTTTATTTTTTCCTTTTCACCATATGGCAATGACCTTGGGATGACTCAGAAGGCACCATGGTGCTGAGAAGAAGTGTCAGATGAGTGCCCAGCACTGAAACATCTCTATCACACCTTCCAAGGCTCAGGGTCCATTGCAGAAGAGGTGTCAGAAAGAATGTAAGAGCCAAAGGAAGGGTAGGACTCCTTTCAACATGCTCCTCCAAACACAAAATAGCCTGGATATTCATGATCTCGCAGTGTCTGACACTAACTACTCAAGACCATCATAATAGGAGGAAAAGATCATGACATCAAAATAAAAGAAAGACTGATTGAGCATGGGAAGGGTTATGATGGAGAGTGAAGTTTCAAAGGGGAAGGTGGGGAGAAGGAGGGAATTGCCACAGGCGATTGTTTATGATCATGAAAGTTGTTAATAGAAAATAAAAAAATAATTTTAAAAAAGGTAAATTCTAGGAAGCAACAAAGAACTCTGCAAAGTTAAAACAAAGGATTACTAGGAACCCATAAATACAAAAGAAAAAAGGTTAAAGGACTGTAATCTATAATACAAATCTTGAATATAAGAAGTATAAAACCTGAAAAAAATTATTTGGACACATCAATCCCAACACGCAAGAGGCTGAGCCAGAAAGAACATGAGTCTGAAACCAATTTGGATTACAGAGTTCCAGGCCTCCTGAGCTACATGGAAAGACTCTGTCTAAAATTAACAAACAACCAGATACTGTCAAAAATAAATTAATAAAAATAGATTCAAGGGCTGGATAGATGACTTAGCAGTTAAGGTGCTTGCCTGCAAAGTCTAAGAACCCATGTTCGACTCTTCAGATCCCACATAAGCCAGATGCACAAGGTGAGGCAAGCACAAGGTTGCACGTGCCCACTAGGAGGCGCAAGCTTCTGGAGTCCTATTGCAGTGGCTGAGGCCCTGGTGTGTCAATTCCCTCTCCCTGTTTCTGTCTCTCTCTAAAATAAGAATAAATAAAAAAATGTTTTAAAAATAAAAAATAAATGTCGATAGAGGCTGAAAAAATTTAATTGATAGGCTGGGAAAATGGCTAAGCAGCTAAAGGAACTTGCTTTCCAACAAAGCCTGCTGACCCAGATTCAATTCCCAAGCTACCCAGGTAAGACACATGCAAAAAGTGGTACAAGCAGGCTGGAGAAATGGCTTAGCAGTTAAGGCACTTGCCTGCAAAGTCTAAGGACCCAGGTTAAATTCCCCAGTACCCACATAAATCAGATACCCAAGGTGGCACATGCATCTGGAGTTCATTTGCAGTGGCTGGAGGCCCTGGCATGCCCATTTTCTAAAAAGAAATAAAATAGAAAGAAAGGAAGGAAGGAAGGGAGGGAGGGAGGGAGGAAGAAAGAAAGGAAGAAAGTGGTACTAGCATCTGACATTCATTTGCAACAGTAAGAGGCCCTGGTGTCACCCCCCCCCACACACACACATTCACATGTAAATAAATAAAAAAATCTTTTTTTGTTTTTCAAGGTAGTATCTCACTCTAGCCCAGGTTGACCTGGAATTCACCATGTAGTCTCAGGGTGGCCTTGAACTCATGGCGGTGCTCCTACCTCTGCCTCCTGAGTACTGGGATTAAAGGCATGCACCACCATGCCCAGCAGAAATAAAATTTTTGTTCGTTTGTTTGTTTGGTTTTGGTTTTTTTGAGGTAGGGTCTCACTCTAGTCTATGTTGACATGGAATTCACTCTATCTTCTCAGGATGGCCTTGAACTCTCGGCAATCTTCCTACCCCTGCCTCCCGAGTGCTGGGATTAAAGGCATGTGCCACCACACCTGGCTAAATAAAATTTTTTAAAAGGGAAAAATTTTTACTTGGTTTCAGATTCATACATCATTATACCTATAGGTACAGGGTGATGTTTTATTTGAGTAAAGGATTCCATTATCCTTAAAAGCAAGAAGTTAGAAGCTGGGGAGGTGGGTTGGTTGGTAAAATTCTCGCTGTGTCTGTGTGAGGACTGGAGTTCGGATCCCCAGTACCCACATAAATGCCACACAGATGTGGTGGCCTGTCTGGCCAGGCACTCAGAAAGCAGAGAAAAATGTCCCTCTGGACAAGTTGGCCACTTAGACTAGATGACTCAGCAAGCTCTAGGCTCAAGCAAGAAACCCTGTCTCAATAAATGGGAGGAAGACACCCAACCTTAACCTCTGGCCTCCACATGTACACATGAAAATACACACACACACACACACACACACACACACACACACACACACACGTACACATACACATCACACACATACACCAATAAAATGAGCTTTAAGGAAGCATGGGAGCAAGCACTATTCCAGGAAAGTGTGGCAAAAGGTAGCTGGAATAACTATATTGCATAGTTATATAGATTTTTTTTCCTTTAAAAGTTAATGTACTTTGGGCTGTAGAGAAGGCTTGGCTGTTAAAACACTTACCTGGGAAGCCTAGGGACCCAGGGTCTATTCCCCAGTACCCATGTGAGCCAGATGCACAACGTGGCACATGCATCCAGAGTTTTATTGCAGTGGCTGGAGGTCCTGAAGTGCCCATTCTCTCTCTCTCCATATATGTGTGTGTGTATATATATATACATATATACCTCTTTCTCTCTCCCTCAAAAAATAAATGTTTTCAAAAAAGTTAATGTACTTTAAGTATTATTTATATTTATAGTATAGCAACATGAAATTGTTTCTACCTTAATTTTTATGTTATTATAACATTTATTTTTAAGATTAAAATGAGGAATATAGGAACTGGAGAGATGGCATAGCAGTTAAGGAGCTTGCAGGCAAAGCCAAAGGAACAAGGTTTGCCTCCTCAGTAACACATGTAAAGCCAGATGCACAAGGTGGCACATACATCTGGAGTTTGTTTGCAATGACTAGAGGCCCTAGTGTGCCTATTCTCTCCCTCTCTCTCTCTCTTTCTCTCTCTCTCTCTCTCTGAAATAAATAAAAAAAATTCTAAATTTAAAAAAAATGAGCAATATGTAGTCCCAAAATGTGCTTTAATAATAAGACACTGATAAACACAATGCATTTCTAATCATAAGAACTTTCTTTCAGGTTATATAATTTCTGGAACATTCTACACAAATGAGCTTGCATTACACTCTTCATATTATTTATGCCAATTGCAGCCACTGGGTAAGGAGTTCCCACAGTGCTGAGACATTGACAACGTTGCTGCACTTGGTCACATTCACAGGTTCGATTCAGGAACACGGTCTGCATGTGTGTCAACTGAAGACTTGCACATGTCTTCCAGGTTCTTGCTGCATCGTCTTTCTTGACATCTGGGGATGGACCAGGGTGACCAGAGACGTTCCCACATGTTGAAAAGAGCACTTCCCTACCTCTCCTCCTCCTCCTCATCTTCTACAGGCAGAGCCTCTCCCCAGTGTGACTTCCTTACGTTTTCAAACCTAACTGGAACAAGGCTTTCCCACCATGAGGAAAGAAGTCCTCCAAACTGTAGACAAAGTGACACCATCTTGCAGCAGGCCACTACCTTGTTCTGAGCCCTGAGGCTAAGTGCCCAGCCTGCAGGGACACTTCCTTCCTGTGGTCTGACAGTGTGTGCTGAGAACTTTGAGACTTCTGGTAAGAACCAGGACAGAATGAACCCAGACATATAGTTCCTCTCTAGGTCTGGTTTGCTTCTGATGTCTGCTAGATGTCACATAAACTTACAGCTCTAAAATACTAGCGTGCGGGGGGCTGGAGAGATGGCTTAGCTGTTAAGGCATTTGCCTACAAAGCCAAAGGATCCCGGTTTAATTCTTCAGGACCCACGTTAGCCAGGTGCACAAGGGGGCGCATGCACCTGGAGTTCATTTGCACTGGCTGGAGGCCCTGGCACTCTCATTCTCTTCCTCTCTCTCTCTTTGCCTCTTTTTCTCTCTCAAGTGAATAAATAAAATATATTTTTCAAAAATAGCATGAGGGCTGGAGAGATGGCTTAGCAGTTAAGGTGCTTGCCTATGAAGCCTAAGAACTCATGTTTGAATCTCCAGGTCCCACCTAAGCCAGATGCAGTGATGTGAGCATGCAGTGTTTCACATGCACACAAGGGGGTGCATGCATCTGGCCTTTGCAGCAGCTGAAGGCCCTGGTGTGCCCATTTTTTCTCTCTCTTTCTCTCCCTAATAAAAAAGTAGCTTGATATGCACAGAAGTGGCACGTCCGGCAGGTGAGATTGCCCATACACCACCCATGTCGTCTTACTTACCCAACAAGCTTGTTTACCTGTTCGAGTCAATTTTCAGTTTGTTGACACCATCCCATTTCCAAGGCAGACGTTTCTTTTATGTCTCCCACTCCGCTGGCTCTTGGTTCTTACATTCTCCCCAGCCCTGTACTACAATGTTCCCTTGGCCTTGGGGTGGTGCAGACCTGAGCACTCAACTGTCACTGATTCGTGACTCTGTGACCAGCTGAGTGTCTGTATTAACTACTGTCCACCACAGAGAGAAGCTTTTCACCAAGGCTGAGAGCTTCACTCCTCTACTGGTATAAACAAATGTACATACCTGGAAGGCATCTTGGCAACATGTTCATTTAGCAAAACAACAACAGTAGATTTCTCCTTAGGACCTGTCATCTCCCCAGAAAATATCCCTCATGTAGAGTAGGTCTCAACTCCAATCAGAAACCTGTTGGTTTCCCCCATCATAGCCATGTCACTATTGCACCAGTGGCAGCATCTTTTTTGGCAGGTCAGTGTTAGAACATGCAGGGTGACCTGCTGACTAATGTCATCCCTGACTTTTCCTCTCCAGCTGCCTACCTAGTACCTTCTAGCATTATGAAAGCCAGCCATCGGGGAAGAAGCTCTCAGCTCAGTTCAGGCTCTGTTTCTCTGTGTCCTACAAGCAAAGTGTGTGGTGTCTTTAGCAACAGGGTCTTACCATTTAATCCCAGTGGGCAACCAAAAGCAATGACAATAGCCTGTACACCAACAATTCACAGACAGAGATCACAATTTGGTGCTGGGATTTTCTGGGGGTACATTATCCACTCATGCAGACTACCTCCATTCAAACTCTTTATATGTATATTGCAATTTTTTTATGAGAAAGAGAGAGAATTGGCATGTCAGGGACTCCAGCTGCTGCAGTTGAACTTCCGATGCATACGCCACCTTGTGTGCACGTGCGAGCTTGCACATCTGTGTCACCATGTGTGTGTACTTACGTGGGATTTGGAGAGCCAAGCATGGGTCTGCAGGCTTCACGGGCAAACACCTGAACTGCTAAGCCATCTCTCCACCCTCAACTCTTTTTTAATAAGTTTTATTTATAGTTGCCTTATAACATAATAGGCCTTCTCATACACTCATAGTTTTAGCTAATCCTCACCTAACTCCCTCCTTTTCTTTATCCTTCATCCCATTGCTTAGTTTAAACCTTTCCTCACCCTACTGTTCCCCTTTACTTTCACATGACTATCACCCCTTAAGGCTTCTCTCCACCCCACATGGCTCCCTTCTTACTCCCTGGCCTCTGCAGACTCTCGTACCAACTAAGACCCACACATCTAAACACTCAAAGGTAAAATCCACATTTGAGAGAAAGCATGATGTTTATCTTTGTCTTTCTTAGCTCTTGAGTATATTTTTTACATATTAACTGTAGCTCAAATTTGTGTTTCTGTGGAGGGATAGTTGCTAGAAAGTCGTGTTTTACCATCTTGTTTTGTGTTTGCATTAAAACTTGTTTTTCTCGATATTAAACTTCTTGAAAAGGCCTAGATCTACTGCTTAGTCCTCTTGACTTAACGCATCACCATTATCTTTGGCTTCGCCTTTTCTCAGAGCACTCACATATAACAAAGCTTCTAATAAGTTAACATTCTCTATCATTCTCTCACATTATTCTGAATTTCTTAAAATATATTTTTATATTTTATTTATTTATTTATTTATTTATTTATTTATTGGAGAGAGAAAGAGAGAGAGACTAGGCACACTAGGGCTGCTAGCCACTGTAAACGAACTCCAGACACATGTGCCACTTTATGCATCTGGCTTACATGGGAACTAGGGAATCAAACCTGGGTCCTTAGGCTTCACAGGCAAGTACCTTAACTGCTAAGCCATCTCTCTAGTCCTATTCTCATCCTTTTACATTAGCCTAGTTGAAGATCAATCACATTGCCTATCACATAGATATTTTTCATTCAATTTAATCACCATCCAGTATTTTCCTTGTCCAAACTATTTTGTGGTTTTTTTTTTCTTTTCTTTTTCTTTTTTTGGTTTTTCGAGGTAGGGTCTCACTCTGGTATTTTGTGTTTTTAATACAGTATTTTTATAATTTTAGGATTAAAAATTCTGTGATGCCAGACATGGTGACGCATGCCTTTAATTCCAGCACTGAGGAGGCAGAGGTAGGAGGATTGCTGTGAGTTCAAGGCAACCCTGAGACTACATAGTAAATTGCAAGTCAGCCTCGGCTACAGTGAAACCCTACCTCGAAAAAATAAATCTGTGACATTTCATCATTCATGAATATGCACATTGTTTAATATTACCCTTGGTTTTAGTCCCTGGTTCTGGTTCAATATGTGCCCCCATTTCAATTTTAGATGCTACTCTAAGATATTTTGATTTAGCTTTACATGTATTGAATTAGTCATCATTTTGTGGCATAAATTTGTCTCCATAGTCTCTGCAAATAACTTGCTATAGATGGAAAACATTGATGTATTTTTGCTAACTGAAATGCTTTTATCAATGTAATCATTCTAAAATGAATGTGTATTTCACAGCATCATATAAAACACCAAGAAAAATGCAATGTGTCTGTCAATTTTAAAAATGGGTAAGTTCACAGTGATTTCTTCAATGAAAAGAATCTCATGAATGGTGTAAGGAAATTCTGAGCTATGCTGCAAGATAGACAGACTTGAACTCATTATGTTAAATGAAACAAGGCAATCACAAAAATACAAATGTTATATGATTACAGTCATATGAGGTACAAAGGTGTTCACAAGTATAGCAACAGAGTATAATGGTGGTTACTAAGGTCCAAAATAGGAAGCAATGAGCTGTTTGTGAGTACAGAGTTTCATATTGAAAGATGAAATGATTTCTGGGAGTGGATGATATGGTGACATATGTGGAAAAACAAGACAGTTTAGTACTGAACTAGGTTCACACACACACACACACACACACACACACACACACACACACACAAGCTCAAATGGGGCTGAAGAGATTGCTTAGTGGTTAAGGCATTTGCCTGCAAAGCCAAATCTTTAGTACCCACAAAAAAACACACGTCACTCGGGATGCAGAGGTAGGAGGATTGCTGAGAGTTTGAGGCCACCCTGAGACTACATAGTGAATTCCAGATCAGCCTGAGCTAGAGTGAGACCCTACCTTGAAAAAACAAAACAAAACAAAAAAAACAGATGCACAAAGTAGAACATGTGTCTGGAGTTTGTCTGCAATGGCTAGAGGCCCTGGTGGACCCGATTCTCTCTCTCTCTCTCTTAAAATTAAAAAAGGGCCAGTCTGTTGAGATTGCCTCGAAAAACAAACAAACAAACTGCATTTAGAACCCTATTCAGACTTTTACCTCTTTCTTTATTGTATCATTTTGTTTTGTTTTGATTTTTCTAGATAGGGTCTCACTCTAGCCCAGGCAGACCTGGAACTTACTCTGCAGTTCCAGGCTGGCCTCAAACTCACAGTGATTCTCCTACCTCTGCCTACCAAGTGCTGGGATTAAAGAGGTATGCATTCTAATATTTAATAGTTTATTTTAAAGAACGCTGTACACTGAAATGCTATGATTCATTCAGAAAGAAGCAATAGCACTTACCTACATTTAGACCTAAACCTATGAAGTCTGGGATTCCCTGTAAGCACGGAGTACTTCACATGGAATATCTACTATCAGACTGTCCAGTGGGGCTTGAACCAAGCTTACAGAGACACGCTTTCTCAAGTGTTGCTGAGAGGAATCCCAATAGTGAACAGTTCCACACTATTTTTTATAATGTTAAGATTGAACTAATGAATTTATATTATTAATTTTTTTTTTTTTTTTTTTTTTTTTGGTTTTTCGAGGTAGGGTCTCACTCTGGTCCAGTCTGACCTGGAATTAACTCTGTAGTCTCAGGGTGGCCTTGAACTCATGGCGATCCTCCTACCTCTGCCTCCCGAGTGCTGGGATTAAAGGCGTGTGCCACCACACCCGGCTATATTATTAATTTTTAAATGATTTAATACTATTGTTATTTCAGTATGAAAGAATCAAACTGGAAGTGTTTAAATATTTTCTCATACTGTCTATACTAATGAATATTAGCTTAGCAGAATGACTGAATAGCATGTACAGGGGTGACAGCCAGTCAAGAAGCATCTTCATGGTACTGGTCCTTCCCACAGAATTTCAGTACCTCCATATGTTAACACCTGAGGCATTGGTTACCTTTTTTTTTTTTTAAAGGAACTCCAACTTTGCATCTTAGTACACTTTTTTTTCTCAGTTTTATTAAACATTTGAAATTCCCTTCCCCATCACATCCACTCCCCATCTCAACAAGTCTCTCCTCTATTTGGATGCCATGATCCTTCCCTCCTCTTATGATGGTCTTGTGTAGGTAGTGTCAGGCATTATGAGGTCATGGATATCGAGGCCAATTTTTTGTCTGGAGGGAGCACGTTGTAAGGAGTCCAACACTTCCTTTGGCTCTTACCTTCTTTCCGCCACCTTTTCCGCATTAGACCCTGAGCCTTGGAAGGTGTAATTGAGATGTTACTCGGTATTATAATTACTTCCTTCCAGCACCATGATATTTCTGAGTGGTCCCAAGGTCACTGCCATCTGAAAAGAGAAGACTCTCTATCCAAAGTGAGAGTAGCATTAATATAAGGGTATGAATATTAAGAGAAGTGCTTACTGGGCAGTTTGATAAGCATAGTATATACCCTAATCCAGACATCAGCAGATGTTATAACCTGAGGGCTCATGACTACTCCTGTTTTAAGTTTTCAGTATCAGGGATGTATTCCCTCCCTTGGAGTGGGCCTCCAGTCCAACTGGAAGGCAGTTGGTTTCCACCATGACAGACATGCCACTATTGCACCCACTGGCTCATTTGGCCTGGCTGGCCAATTATAAGGCTTGCAATGTCCCCTCTTGAGTATCTTCACTGGTGGTGTATCCTTATCCCATTGAACTGCATGTAGAATGGCTACTTCCAGCTTTCTGTCAGCTGGTCTACATGGAAAAGGTTATCAGCTCAGTTCCAGCAGGATTTCTCAGTGGCCTTGAAGCCCAAGTATGTGGAGTCTTCAGCAATAGGATCTTACCATCTATTCCTGGTGGGAAACCCAGGGCCTTGACAATGGCCTGTAATGTTTTGGGGGCATCAGGGACCTCCCTGGCAAACAACTCACTGGAAGGTATCCCACCCCTGGCACTGAAAATTTTCTATTCTTATCAAACTGCCCAGTAAGCACTTCTCTTAATGTTCATACCCTTATGTTAATGCTACTCTCACTTTGGGTAGAGGATCTTGTCTTTTCAGATGGCAGTGACCTTGGGATGACTCAGAAGGCATCATGGTGCTGGAAAGAAGTGACAGGAGTGCTCAGAACTGCAATATCTCTATCACACCTTCCAAAGCTTAGGGTCTATTGTGGAAGAGTGGTAGAAAGAATGTAAGAGCCAAAGGAAGGGTATCAATTCTTACAACATGATCCCCTCCCCCCCGAAACAAAATGGCCTGGATATCCATGACCTCACAGTGCCTGACACTACCTAAACAAGACCATCATAAGAGGAGGAAAAGATCATGACATCAAAATAAAAGAGAGACTGATTGAGATGGGGAGGGGATATGATGGAGAATGGAGTCTCAAAGGGGGAAGTGGGGGGAGGGAGGGTATTACCATGGGATATTTTTTATGATCATGGAAGTTGTTAATAAAAAAAATAGAAGAGAAAAAAATATGATGACTTTTATAAGAGCATGTAACATGAGCTAATAAAACAAGGATGATTTTGTTATAAACCTGTGTTGACCTTATTTAAGTTACGAAATAGTTTCATCTGACGTGTGCACTTTCTCACTTGGAACTGAAAATGCTCCTTACCAGGTTACCTAACGCCCCCTTCACATCCTTGTTCCTCAGGGTGTAGATAAAGGGGTTCAGGGTAGGAGTCACCACCCCATAGAACAGAGCCATGAACTTGGGCTGGTCCCTTGTGATGGAGGAGGGGGGCTGAATATACATGCTGATGGCTGGACCATAAAACAAGAGAACCACAATGAGGTGAGAGGAGCATGTGCCAAAAGCCTTTTTCCTTCCTGTGGAAGATTTCATATTGAATATAGCACGTCCAATGCTGGCATAGGAGGCAAGAATTAAGCACAGAGGAACCGCTAACATAAAAATGCAGACTACAGACAGTGCAAGCTCATTGGCTTCCTTTTCCCCACACGCGGTCTTTATCAGAACTGGAATCTCACACATCAAGTGGTCCAGTTTATTAACGCCACACAGTGGCAACTGCAGTGTGACAGTGGCCTCAGAGAAAGCATAGGTCATCCCACCCAGCCACACCATGGACACTAAGAGGATGCAGGTGCACTGGTTCATGATGAGGGTGTAGTGCAGAGGTCTGCAGATGGCCACATAGCGGTCAAAGGACATAAGAGCCAGGAGGAGACACTCTGAACCCCCCATTATGCTGAAGACATAGAGCTGAACTACACACCCCGCGTAGCTGATGGTCTTTGTGGAGGTCCCCAGGTTGAGCAGCATCTGAGGCACGATGCTCGTGGTGTAACACATGTCCAGGAAGGAGAGGTTGGTGAGGAAGAAATACATGGGGCTGTGGAGTCGGGGGTCTAACCTGGACACCAGAATGATGGCGATGTTTCCCATCATGGCCATGGGGTACGTTACCAGGAGAATAATGAACACAGGGAGCTGCAGCCAAGGACGGTCAGCAAAGCCGAGGAGGATGAACTCTGCAGGACGGCTGTCGTTATTGACTGCCATACTCTTCTATTTTTGTCACAATAGTGACAATAATTAACCAGTATAAGGAATAATAAAACAGGATTGTGGACTGGCAATTATAGAAGGTGAGGTTTAGTGAGCTGCAGAAGAAATAAGTTTCTCAAAGACTTCACACCTCATGAGTCCATTTCTCTTCATGATATCATAAGTTAAAGGCAGTTTCCTTCACCACGTAAGCCAACCACTCTGAAAGGGAACTTCTTCCTCTGTACTATAAGGCGGGCAGGAAGTAACATGGAATGGCTTTCGAACTTCGTGATGCCTAGAAGTCAGCTGGGGAGGCTTTTCACAGGAAGTTAATTGAATTCCATCTCCAGGTGTCTGAGAGAGCAGATGTGGCATGGGAATGATGAAAAATATGGCTCATTTTCACAGCCCCGCTTCAGGGCATTACTGAGATATTAAGATTTGAGAACTGTGACAGCATATTAAAATAAACATAAGAGGTGGCCTGGAGCTATGAAAATCGTCACGATAGCCTTATCTTTCCATTAGTCACTGGAATCATTGTATCATCTTCATGGGAAGTATGAAAAACTTGGTGCTAAATCATCTCTGCTACCTAAAAATGAGCAGGAAATTTGAATTGTTGTTTTCCCATTACTGTTACTGAGGTGGGGTTGAGCTGGTCAGACACCTGCAGTCTCAGTGATCCTCCCCACTCAGCCTCCTCAGGATCTGGGACTACACACATGTACACAAACCTTGTGTCAAATAGGATTTAAGTCAGTTTCCTAAGGTCTAAATTGAGATAAGTGAGTCACGATGACATGTTTTCCTAGAACCTCAAAAATTATGTTTTTGTGGGCTGGGGAGATGGCTCAGCAGTTAAAGACGCTTGCTTACAAAGCCCACCAGCGCAGGGTTCAATTCCCCAGTACACACATAAAGACAGATGCACACAGTAGTGCATTCACCTAGAGTTTAAAAAATATATTTTTTAAATATTTGAATAACTACTTAGGTCAAATGTCAGACATTAGGTTTTTTAATATTAAATTTTACTTAACATCAATCTTGCACTCTTTCTTTATTGAGTGGACTTACAGCATTCTGTTTTTACCTAATTTTAGACAGTAGCTAGTGATCCAATGATGGTGTATAAGTACAAATGCATTTTAAAATTTTAACTAACTCTTGGTATAAGAATACTTAATTTTGCAATTTATGCCCAGAGATTTATTAATATTAAAACCTGCCAGGATATACATACTTTTTGATTTTCAGGATTTGGTTACAAACAAAATCCACTAGCTAAGTGAAGCAGCATTTGAAGAAAGATAAATTGGGTGATACAGGGTTTTTTTTTTTAACAGTGCCCTTTTCTATATCAGGGAACATGTTTCATGAAATTTTTTCTGAGGTGGAGGACATTCAGATGACTAATTAGAGACAAAATTCTGAGTTACTCTCAGAGTCAAAGAGTAGTTCAGGGTCTGGATCGCATTCTCGTGGCTACAGAGCAGCTCTGGTATTCTCTGTGTCGTGAAATCCTCAAAGCCAGTCTGTGCTGGGCCAGGAAAAGTCATGCAGAATGGGAGGGGAGTGTGATCTAAATACATAATGTATATGTGTGCAAACTGTCAAAAAAAAAAAAAAAAGAAAGGTTTTTAAAGCTGGGTATGGTGGCGCATGCCTTTAATCCTAGCATTCAGGAGGCAGAGATAGGAGGTTTGCCATGAGTTTGAGGCCACTCTGAGACTATATAGTGAATTCCAGGTCAGCATGGGTTAAAGCAAGACCCTACCTCAAAAAAAAAATGTTTTAAAAAAGGGTTTAAGGACTGGAGATATGGCCCAGCAGTACTGGCTTTCAAAGCCTAACAGCCCAGGTTCAATTCCTCAGTGGCCATGTAAAGCCAGATGCACAAATTGGTACATACATCTGGAGTTCATTTGCAGTAGCAAGGGGCCTTGGCACACACATTTTCTCTCCTCACAAATAAATTCTTTAAAAAAATGGGTTCAAGGGATCTGTCTAGCCTTCCCCCATCCTTTCTGTTATATTGAGAACAGAGCACGAGGTCTGGAGAGATGGCTTAGCGGTCAAGCACATATCCTCTGTGTAGGAAGCAACATTCAAAACACAATCTTGGAAACAGAGACAGGACTCTCTCCTAACACTGAACCTGCCAGCATCTTGACCTTAGACTTCCTAGTCTCCTTGACTGTGAGCAATATTCTTTTGCTACTTAGCATATTATTGTGTGGAAAAATACGATCTGGAATAAGCTGCATGGAACTCAGGAAAAAGGAAATAAAGAAAGTCACTCCACCTAGGACATGAATGTTGCCCCATACTTCAATTATGCTAATTCAGAAGTGCACAGTTATTAAGAAAATAATCACCAGCTGGAGAGATGGCTTAGAGGTTAAGGTGCTCACCTGTGAAGCCTAAAGACCCAGGTTCGACTCCAAGAACCCACATAAGCCAGACATAAAGTAGCACACTTGTCTGGAGTTCAATTGCAGTGGCTAGAGGCCCTGGAGCACCACTTCTCTCTCTCTGCTTTTCTGTCTCTCTCTCTCTCTCTCTCTCTCTCTCTCTCTCTCTCTCATGCTGTCATTAAGAAAAGAGAAAATAAAGATAATTCTGAGTGGTCCTTAATGAGGCCTTTGGCTAAAACTCCAACAAGTTTAATTCACTGATATTCAGTCATTTACCTTCCCCTTCAAAGCTCATAATATAAGAAAATCCTAGTATCTATATTTTAAGATGTTGTTGATCATTACCACAGTTTGCTAATAACTGGAAAAGTCCTAAAGATAAAAAGAAATTATGCCTTAGATGAGGTAGTGACATATGGAGACTATAATCTTAGAGTTTCAAGATTCTGTAGGAAGGAATTGCTCAGTAAGGATGTTTCCTGCGAGCTGTCGCCCTGTACCTACATGAGCTTGCTGGCGTCACTCGAGATGTTATATGAGCACAGAGGATCTCAGAATGAACCTAGGCCTAAGGTCTTGTTCACATAAAAAAAAAATTCTATTATTTTAATGCACCATATTAGTGAATTATATTGTTAAACATTAAAAAAATCAGAATCTACTCAGTTTATTATGTACAACTATTGTCAATTAATATAACTTTGTTATATTTATCTTTGATATTTTTCCAATGTGGAACATCCTTAGTTTTAAGCATCTTTTATTTACCTTATTTTGAAGGAATTATGAAGGAATTCTTTAGAATGCTTTCAGATGAACAGAGAATGAGAATTTGTTGTCCGGGGGTACAGATTTAAGAATTTGCTTCAGGGCTGGAGATGTGGCTCAGAGGTAGAGTGCTTGCCTGGCGTCCATCCACAAGGCCCAGGGTCAGTGTCCAGCATCACATAAAAATTGCTTCAGAAATCAAGTTTTTCAGCTAACACAAGATGCCAACAAGGAAAAAAAAACTTCCTAACATGGGGTTAGGAAGGCAGCAGAAAGTTTCAAGAAAGCTTTTTGGACACTGTTTGTATGCTGTTCCTGAGGCCTCCTGGGGGCTGACTTCACACAGGCCACTCATTTGTCTTCCTCCCAGGAGATTCGGCAGAGATGGTTCCTTGGGACAGAGTTCTTTATAGAAAACCTTCTGAAATACAATTAGTTACCTCAACTTAACTTAGCTTGGCAGCAAGTCTCTTCTAGTTTTGATGTGTTGCAACATAAACTCATTCATTTTATCAGAACAATGGAAACTAATTTAAAACAGCATAAGACTGTCTATTTCTATATGCAATATTTCCAAGACTCCTAATAGGTAAAAAAATTTGTGTATGCCCAAGTCTCTCATATGTAAAGTGACATGATATTTACATATAACCTGCCGACATTGTCCTATGTACCTTAAATCATCTCCAAATTACTCATTACACTAAATACTATGTAAATGCGATGCAAACACATGCTGTGCTGCATTGTCTAGGGAGTAATGACTAAAAAACATCTGCATTTGTTTGATGCAATCATGGCTATCATAAGACTAACTACATGGCTGCAACTGCAGCTGTGGTGTTTAGGGTCATGGAGGGCCTGTACGTGTAAGTAGGAAGCTGTAAAGTCTCAGTTGAGTAAGCCATTTCAGGGAAATTAAATGCAAAGTTCTGTCTTCCTTCACTGATTTTTAGAATGTCACCTGACATTTAGTTTTAATACTATAAAAGTTTTTTTTTTAAGCACAAAACTAATTGAAAAGAGAAGAAAATCATAATGATCTTTCCAATAAGAAGGACTCAAGTGATATTTAAAATGATCATTCAAAATACTTAACACTTTCGGGCTGGAGAGACAGTTTAGCGGTTAAGCGTTTGCCTGTGAAGCCTAAGAACCCCAGTTTGAGGCTCGATTTCCCAGGACCCACATTAGCCAGATGCACAAGGGGGCGCACACTTCTGGAGTTCCTTTGCAGTGGCTGGAAGCCCTGGCGCGCCCGTTCTCTCTCTCTCTACCTGCCTTTCTCGCTCTGCCTGCCACTCTCAAATAAATAATTAAAAAATGAACCAAAAAAAAGTTAAAAAAAAAAAAAACTTCCATCTTTAAAAAAAATTTAACATTTTCACATCAAAAGACTAAATGATAGTCTGTAAATACACACAGAAACCATCCATATTATTCAGATACAGAGATAGACATTAATATTTCTAAAACTATACAGTGTGAGGAAGAGTCCTTGGCACCCAGGCACACACATATTTCCATACATATGAAAATAAATAAATAGGATTTTATAATCCGGCACAACAGCCCCCTGATCTCCCAGCTTCTCCCTGCACCAACCCAGACTTTTATGTGTGTGTGTGTTTTATTTGCAAGCAAAGAGAGGCAAAGATAGAGAGAAGAGAGACAGAGAGAATGAGAATGGGCACACTAGGGCCTCCTGCTATTGCAAACAAACTCCAGATGCATGTGCCATCTTGTGTATCTGGCTTTACATGGATACTGGGGAATCAAACCCAGATTGTTAGGCTTTGTAGGCAGAAAGCTGTTGGTTACCGTCACAGTTGTCATGCCACCACTGTCACAGCGAACGTGTCTTGCTTGGCAGGTCACTGTTTCAGCATGCAGAGTGCACATCTGGTTAAGACCATGCTGACTCCTCTCGAGGCAACCTGCACAGCACCCTACACCATCATGAAGGCGGGTCATCAAGGAAGACGCTTCCCGCTCCATTCCAGCTTGATTTCTCTGCGTCCTACAACTAAAATGTGGGGTGCCTCCAGCAATAGGGTATTACCACCTAGTTCTGGTAGGCAGGGGTAACAGCCTGTATTGTTTGGGGTGGGGGAACTCTCTCACCAACAATTCTCAGGGAGCTATCTCTACCTGGTGACGGGATTTTTCTAGGAGCAGCATTATCCACTCAGGCTAAGTACCTCCATTCAAACTCTATTTTTAAAAGAAATTATATTTTCAGTTCGTTTATAAGGTAGTAGGTTTCCATATGACTATTTTATACAACCTTAGTTTTGGTTAACCCACCTTTGAACTACTTCATTTTTCCCATTCCTCATCCCATCCTATTTTAAACTTTTACCACTCTCAGTATTTCTCTCTTTACTTTCATAGCATTATCTCCCCTTAAGGCTTCTCTACCATCCCCCATGCCTCCTTCCTTGCTTCCTAACCTCTACAGTCTCTCACGCCAACTAAAATCCACACACATCTACAAGTTCAAAGGTAGGATCCATATATGAGAAGAACACAAGGTGTTTATCTTTGTCTTTCTGGCCTTTCCTTATTCTTTGAGTATACTTTTGCATATGAATCATTGTCCAGATTACAATTTCTGTTGGAGGGACCATTGATGAAAATTCCTGTTCCTCCATATTGTTTTTCATCTGCATCAAAACTTACTTTTCCTGGTGTTGGAGAGATGGCTCAGCAGTTAAGGTGCTTGCCTACAAAGCCTAAGGACCCAGGTTCAATTCCCCAGTTCCCACATGTTAGTAAGTACAATACAACTATTGTCAATTCATATAACTTTGTTATATTTATCTTTGATATTTTTCTACTGTGGAACATCCTTAGTTTTAAGCATCTTTTATTTACCTTATTTTGAAGGAATTATGAAGGAATTCATTAGAATGTTTTCAGATGAATAGAGAATGAGAATTTGTTGTCCATGGGTACAGATTTAAGAATTTGCTTCAGGGCTGGAGATGTAGCTCAGAGGTAGAGTGCTTGCCTGGCATCCATCCCCAAAGCCCAGGGTCAATACCCAGCATCACATAAGAACTGCTTCAGAAATCAAGTTTTTCAGCTAACACAAGATGCCAACAAGAAAAAAACTTCCTAACAACTTACATGTTGTTCAGTGCCAGACTATCTGGGGGTCTGAGCTTAGGTCATCATGCGTGGGTGACAAGCATTTTTATCCGCTGAGCCATTTCCCCAGCTCTCACACTTTACTGGAGAAATTCTTTCTTTCAGGAACTAACTGGGATTCCATTAATTGCCTCTAGCAGCAGAACTTCCAAAGTACCCAACACAATACCACCAGTCCAGGTCAGGGTAAACTACCAGGAGAAATAATGGGCATTCCCTCTTTGCAAATTGCATGACTCTATATGTGTACACACACACACACACACCTGTTAGCACTGATAAAGAAATTTCAGGGCTGGAGAGATGGCTTAGTGGTTTAGGCACTTGCCTGAGAGGCCTACGGACTCATGGCTGACTCTCCAGGTCCTGTTTAAGCCAGACACACAATGACACTGGTGCACAAGATCACACGTACACACAAGGGGTACACACACTGGAGTTTGATGGCAGTAGCTGGAGGTCCTGGCGTGCCAGTTCTCTCTCATTAAAAAAGAAAAAGGCATTCTGTTGGGCTTTCCTAAAAAAGAAAGAAAGAAAGAAAGAAAGAAAGAAAGAAAGAAAGAAAGAAAGAAAGAAAGAAAGAAAGAAAGAAAGAAAGGGAGAAAGAGAAAGAGAAAGAGAAAGAGAAAAAGAAAAAGAAAAAGAAAAAGAAAAAGAAAAAGAAAACAGAAATTTCATAGACCTGAAGAACACAGAAACAAAGATCATTGTGAATCCTGTAAGCTTCCTGGGACTTGTAACTTTTGGCAACTTTTTGAGTTCTACCTGGCTGCCCTCAGTAATCATTTGTGCATGCATCTCCATTTAGCTATCCTTAGCTAAATGACTTAGCTATCTATAAACCTTCCACAGGCCTTAGGTTATGTATCTATAAAGCCTATGTGAAACATTTACCATGCCTTTCTTATATGGCCATGGCAAAAATCAGACAATGTCTATAAAAATTTTAAAAGTACCAACTTTTTATTAGGAATTGTTTAGATTTCTCCTTTCATAGGAATAAGACATAGATTATCATCTTGATAAATGTCATCATATTTTTATTAAATATGTAATTTTCTGAAGCATTCTGAATAGCAAACAGTGATATAACCATTAAATAGCAAAGAGATCTAGGATTAGAGAGGATAAGCTAATTGCCCACAATGATAGAGCTGATGGTAGCTAATATATAAAGGCATCTTAAAAAAATGAGTATTGTCCTGAAAAATAAATATATTTATATTATTGTCATTTTATCCCTACTTTGGACATGACTAGTCACTGAGAATCTATACCTTTATAGACCTCTCCAAACCATTTACATCCCATGACCCAGATTTCAGATCTACAAGGGTGGTAAAATTTGCATTCGCCTTTGCTTCAAAATATCTCTAAATATCCCACTGTATAGAAAGGAAAAACAAAAATCAAGAGTCTGCTCAATGCATTTTCAAATCCTTTGAAATTAGAGATGAAGTTGTTTTGTAATAATGGGAGACTTCAAGTTTATACTATTATGATGTCTTGCCTGAAAGAACATTCTTTATCACCTGAAAATTTTCCTAATTCACTTATCAAGTCACACTCATCAAGAAATGGCATAGTTAGCCGGGCGTGGTGGTGCACGTCTTTAATCCCAGCACTTGGGAGGCAGAGGTAGGAGGATCACCATGAGTTCGAGGCCACCCTGAGATTACATAGTGAATTCCAGGTCAGCCTGGGCCAGAGTGAGACCCTACCTCAAAAAGAAATAATAAATGGCAAATTTAGACTGCCTAGCAACCTGCAAAGAATGATTGCCAGCCAGGGTTGTTAAAGACATCAATGGTATTGAATGAATGAATCATGGGGAGCAGAAAAGAGTGATGGACGATTATAGCCCTAGCCCAATAGAAGGGTTATGTAGGTTATTGCTGAAAGATGTCTCAATGTCCTATCCTTTTAAAAGTCCTTTTCTGTTTGATTACACTACTTTTTCTTCTCTGTGATTCTGTTTTTTCTAGTGATTTTTTTGGTTGTTTTTTTTTTTTTTTTTTTTTTGAGGTAGGGTCTCACTCTGGTCCAGGCTGACCTGGAATTAACTCTGTAGTCTCAGGGTGGCCTTGAACTCATGGCAATCCTCCTACCTCTGCCTCCCGAGTGCTGGGATTAAAGGCGTATGCCACCACACCCGGCTTCTAGTGAGTCTTTCATAATTTTAATGACAGCAAATAGCATCATCCAACAGATGGAAAAACATATCACTTGCATTGTTATAGTGTTATTAGAATTTTGCATCCTGTTTAGAAAGCTCTATGGGAGAATTGGGGGCATTTGCTCTGCAACACTGCCATTGGAATATTACTTAAAATGCAAAAAAGCTACAGTTGTATATCATTAAAAATACTAATAGAAATTCCTCCAAAGTCCAGGAATGAAAAGAATGATGGTTTCGTAGATGCTGTTCAACTCCCCATTGTCAGATGTACTGTGAAATGCAGAACATGTTATGTTAGACTTAAAAGCATAGCTATTAACCAGGAGTACAATGCATGTGAAAAACTTTTATTCCAATTTAACGTTACATAGAAAACCATCTCCTTGGCATTTTTTATGCTTTTATGAGATTTTAATTTGAAATGAGATGTTTCCTACAGAGTAAATGTTTTAAATTTGATTTTCGATAAGGAGGATGGAGAGAGTAAAGTTTTTTAAAAACTTTTTTGTTCATTCTTATTTATTTGAGAGTGACAGAGAGAAAGAGAGAATGGGTGCTCCAGGGCTTTCAGCCACTGCAAACGAACTCAAGACACGTGCGCCCCCTTGTGCATCTGGCTAACGTGGGTCCTGGGGAAATGAGTTTTGAACCGGGGTACTTAGGCTTCACAGGCAAGCACTTAACCACTAAGCTATCTCTCCAGCCCAAGTTTTTATTTAATTGCTATTATTGTTCTAGATTTCCTAGAATGGTGCCTATGTATTTATTGTCTATTTATTTCCTTAGATTATCACTTCAAAAGTAGAATCTACACTTGATGAATCTCTGCATGGTCCATAGCATCTAGTGTAAAAAGACAATGCAAGCATATGTGTCTTTGATAAAATGGATGATGTGGGGTTGTGAAAGGCAGGCAGATGACCCCAAACATGAATACCTGTGCAACATCTCAGGCAAATAAAGCTGTGGCTAGCTGTCTGTGCTCCCTTGTTATTAAGAGAGCTGTCCAAAGAACAGACATCTGGACCTCTCCTCGGTCTTCATAAAATACAATTTCTCATCATGGCTCCTTCATGTGTAAGTTGCATATCAGGTGCTAAATTTGGTAAATGTTAGCCGATGACTATAGATTGAACTGCACTTGTGAATGAGAACCATTATCTACTCAGAACTGTTCTCAAAATACATTTATTCCATATTAATAAATTTTGCCAGCTTTATCTTCAAAGTAGTCTCATTATTTTTATTAATCTCTTATTTTTATAGTGATTACATAACTAGAAAATAGCCTGCACTACTGTTAACTTGCTAAAATCACTCCTTTTATTTAATCAACTTGTTTCTTTTATTTTTGGCCACTGTTAATCAGCTTTCAAGTACTGGAACAAAGTCACTAAGATGATCAACTTCAGAAGAGGAAGCCTTGATTTTGGCTCATGGTAAGAGATTTCAGCCCTGTTGCTTTTGGGTCCCTGAGAAGGCAGCTGGTGGGAGTGCCTACTAGAAGTATCTGCTGACCCCATAAAATCCTAGACTCCAGACAGACAAGGAGAAACCAGGTCCCAGGATCCCCTTCAAGAACATTGCCTTACTCACTTCCTCAAGGCTCTTCTACCTTCCAGTCATGCCACTGACTGTGAAACTAAGCCAACAACCTTAGGGGAACATCCAAGATGCAAACTATAGTAGTTACCCTTCCACAAACCACCAGCTTCCATTATTAGTTACCAAAATAAATTGTAAGTAATTTTATGGCCAAATTTTAAATTTTATTGCCAAGTATTAAGTTGGGTGTTTAAAAACTCCTGTGTTTTTGAACTTACTGCTATTTATGTTTAAAGACTTAACAAATCATTTGCATTTAAAACTTAAATGAATAAAGATATTCCTATGACTTGCTAATAAAATCAACTTGCTTTTTACTTCTAAAGTGTGAACTATTTCTTTCCCCAATGATTCTTACATAGTTTTAAAGAGGCATTTTTGGCTGTTTCTATTTAGGCAGAAATTTCTCAGCATGTTTTGCATCACATCCTTTTTTTTTTCCTTCCCTCACACTGACTTCAGACATTCATGATGATAATATTTAAAGGGATATTAAAAGGGCATCCACAGTCAGTTTTCTCTTTGATTCTATTTTGGTATGTAAAACATGTTTATATTAAAATGGAAAAATCACACATATACATTTGCTCCACAAGATGTTTTGCTACACAAGATGTATAACACACTTTTAAAGAAGCAGTGACATGAACATGAGCCAGGCAGAGAAGTTCATTGTTCTCAATAGCAGAGCACAAAACGAAGCCCTGACACCCTCAGAGACTCCACGGGAACCAAACCCCAGAGTGGTACACTGTCTGTCAGCTAAAACTGAGTGGAAGCCCAGTGATGCTACTTGGTGGCATGCTATTCTGTGATTAGTTTCACCAGTAAATAAATTCTATATCTTGTGCTCTTTTTGCACTGCTTAACAGAGTTAATTTTTCAAGCCAGGCATGGTGGCGCACGCCTTTTATCCCAGCACTTGGGAGGCAGAGGTAAGAGGATCACCATGAGTTTATGGCCACCGTGAGACTACACAGTGAATTTCAGGTCAGCCTGGGCTAGAGTGAGACCCTACCTCAAAAAAAAAAAAAATCAATGTGTACCAAATAGAACAGAACTATTTCATTTTAATATTATTTATTTGAGAGAGTGAGAGGCAGAGAGAGAGAGTGAGTGAGATAATGGGCACGCCAGGGCCTCCAGCCACTTCAAACGAACTCCAGATGCATGAGCCACCTTATGCATCTGGCTTACATGGGTCCTGGGGAATTGAACCCCAGAACATAACTATTTCAACATGTCTAAATAGAGTGTTCATACAGGTACATTAACTGAAAATAATATTTGCCTAACATGATTAGAGAGAATATAAGAACAGTATGCTTTATAGGAGAAAATATAATGTGATACTTAATTATGAGACAAGGAGGTTTTCAGAGAAAATGAGATAAATCTACTCCAATTGTTATTTCACTTGTCATTTACTTGAAATAAAAATGCTCCTCAGCAGGTTACCTAATGCCCCCTTGACATCCTTATTCCTCAGGGTGTAGATGAAGGAGTTCAGGGTAGAAGTCACCACTCCATAGAACAGAGCCATGAACTTGGGCTGATCCCTTGTGATGGAGGAGGAGGGCTGGAGGTACATGCTAATGGCTGGACCATAAAATAAGAGAACCACAATGAGATGAGAGGAGCATGTCCCAAAGGCCATTTTCCTTCCTGCAGAAGATTTCATATTGAATATAGCACGTCCAATGCTAGCATAGGAGGCAGGAATTAAGCACAGAGGAATGGCCAAAATAAAAATGCAGACCACAGACAGTGCAAGCTCATTGGCCTCCTTTTCCCCACATGCGGTCTTTATCAGAACTGGAATCTCACACAACAAGTGGTCCAGTTCATTAATGCCACACAGTGGTAGCTGCAGTGTGAGAGTGACCTCAAAGACAGCAAAGGTCATCCCACACAGCCACATAACAGACACTGAGAGGATGCAGGTGCGCTGGCTCATGATGATGGTGTAGTGCAGAGGTCTGCAGATGGCCACATAGCGGTCAAAGGACATAAGAGCCAGGAGGAGACACTCTGTGGCCCCCATTGTGCTAAATAAATAAAGCTGAATTGCACACCCCACATAGCTGATGGTCTTTGTGGAGGTCCCCAGGTTGAGCAGCATCTGAGGCACGATGCTCGTGGTGTAACACATGTCCAGGAAGGAGAGGTTGGTGAGGAAGAAATACATGGGGCTGTGGAGTCGGGGGTCTAACCTGGACACCAGAATGATGGCGATGTTTCCCATCATGGCCATGGGGTACGTTACCAGGAGAATAATGAACACAGGGAGCTGCAGCCAAGGACAGTCAGCAAAGCCGAGGAGGATGAACTCCTCAGGACAGCTGTCATTAGTGACTGACATTCTTTTGAACTTGATTCACCTATAGTAAAAAAAAAGTGGGGAAAATATTTGAGTTTCAAATATTAAAAAGAAACATATTTATGTACTGGACATCCAATCATAACATTCATAAACTTGGTTAACATAAGGAAAATCAGCTCAAAAGCTGGGCGTGGTGGGTCTTTAATCCCAGTATTTGGGAGGCAGAGGTAGGAGGATCACCATGAGTTTGAGGCCACCCTGATACTACATAGTGAATTCCAGGTCAGCCTGGACTAGAGTGAGATCCTACCTCGAAAAACCAAAAAAAAAAAAAAAAAAAAGTTCAACATACCGCCAAAATAATTGTTTGGTAGATATGACACAGGGACCTGGAATCAGTTACTTTCAGAAAGCAGTGCTGCAAGGCACTATTGGCAAATTAACAAGAGTAAAAGCACTAGGGTAGCTATAATCTGAGGAGAAAGCTTGTGTTCTCTTCCCACTTCTAAGTAGTTGAGTAATCATAGCCTCTCTAGAGAGTCATGCCCTCAGATTTAATCAACTATTTTTAAAGTATTTGTAATCATGAAAGAATTTAGGTATTTTCAACTTTAGTTCCTTAAATATAATTGAGATAGTAAAACTATGACAAAAGTTTCCCATTGTTGGTTTCTGTTTGTTTGGTTGATTGGTTGGTTGGTTGATTTATTTTTATTTTTTATTTTTATGCAAGAGAGAGAGAAATGGCACCCCAGAGCCTCCAGCTACTGCAATCAAACTCCAGACATGTGCTCCCCCTTGTGCACATGTGCGACCTTGCACACTTGCATCCCTGCACGTCTGACTTACATGGGACCTGGAGAGTTGAACATGAGTCCTTAGGATTTGCAGGCAAGCACCTTAACCATTAAGCCATCTCTCCAGACCAATTGATTTGATTTTTGAAAATAGAGCTTCATGTAGCCTAGGCTAGCCTTCAACTCAGTAAGTAGTTGAGGATGTCCTTGAACTCCTGATCCTCTTGCTACTCCAGTGCCAGAATTATAGACACATGTCATCATGGCCAGTTTATGAGTTTGGAAATTTATTTATTACCCACTGATTGTAGGCAGCTACTTTTTTTTTTTTTTTAATTTTGTTTTGAGAGCTAGGTAACTGTTATCCGAAGAAAGGAGAAAAATCTTAGTTTGGACCCAGAGATTTACTTAAGTTTTCAAATTAATTTGACCTTTCCAGTAATAGCCTCTGTTTTTTTAAGCTAAAAGTCACATTCACAACAGCAAACCTACAGCTGATTAAAGCATTATTCAGGGAAGAGGAAACAAGCAGCGAAGGTTTTATCTTGCTTTACCATTCTCCCTTGAGCACAGATGTGTTTCCCTTCTTTGGTAAGAGGGGAGCAAATGCAGCACCTCAATGACATGACAGTTATTCTATAAGTACATCCGTGGCGTAAGGACACTACATGACACACCTAGACCGAGTGAGAAAACACAATATTTGCATTCTCTTTTTCTGTTCACATCTCTCCAGTCTGAAATTCAATTGTTTTTGAGGTTGGCTTAGGTGAGAGACCAAAATAAGATCAATTATAAAAAGGATCTTAGGGCTGGAGCAATGGCTTAGCAGTCAAGGTGCTTGCTTGCAAAGCCTTAGGACCCAGGTTTGATTCCCCAGAGCCCATGTAAGCCAGATGCACATGGTGGTGCATGCATCTGAAGTTCATTTGCAGTGGCCAGCAGCCCTGGTGCACCCATTCTCTGTCTCAAATAAATAAAATAAAACAAAGAAGAAGAAGAAGTTTATTTGGTCCTAGAAGAAAATGAAGAAGATATCTTTTTAAAAAATACTTTTATTTTTATTTATTTATTTTAGAGAGAGAAGCAGAGAGACAGAGACAGAATGAGCTGAGCACACCAGAGCCTCCAGCCACTGCAAACGAATTCCAGATGCATGTCCTACCTTGTGCATCTGGCTTATGTGGGTCCTGGGGCATTGAACCTAGGTCTTTTGGCTTTGCAGGCAAGCACCTTAACCACTAAGCTATCTCCCCAGCCCTGAGGAAGATATTTATAAGTTTAGAAAAGACTCCCTGAAATTATAATCTCTGTGAATTTCACATGTATATTAGGCACTATGACCTCTCCATCTTCTAGTCTTTCTTGAAAATCGATAATCAAGCCTAAGTGTCTATCAATGGATAACAGTATGATGAAGATGCAGTACATGTACACAATGGAGTTTTATTCAGCCTTACAGAATAATATACTTCTATAATTTGCAGCAAAATTGATGGAACTGGAGGACATAGTGTTAAATGAAATAAAGCTGGACACAAAAAGACAAGTATTTCATGTTCTCTTTCATACGTTGGGACTGGAAAAATGTTAGCCTTGAAGTAGAATGGAAATAACTAGAGGGAAGGGGGTGAGGGAACTGGGAAAAGGGTGATTGGATATTATCAATGCACAGTATGTGAATGTATGTAGTAATAAAAATTTTATCCAAGAACACTAACTTTAAAAATAGCATGCATGCATGCCTGTAATCCCATCACTAGGGAGGCAGAGGTAGGAGGATCACTGTGAGCTCAAGGCCAGCCTGAGAGTACATCATGAATTCCAAGTCAGCCTGGGCTAGAGCAAGACCCTATCATGAACAAACCAACAAAAATAACATGCATGAACTTTAAAAGCAACTGTCATTTTACTTACCCAATTCTCTTGAATAGTATTCAGTTAAAAAATTATGAAGGTATTCATTAGAATTTTTCAAACTTTGGGGTTGGGGACATGGATCAGCACTTAAGATGCTTGATTGATTGCCAGCTTGAGTTCAAAACCACTGTGTAAAGCTGAATTCACTTGAAGTGGCAAAACACACATGCACACACAAATAGTTGACTATATATTTAAATATCTCATAAATCCTTTATGAATATTTGTTAATAAGCTTATAGATTTATTATTTTACCTGACTGGACAGTCCTTGGAAAACTAAATTTATGATACTATCTGTATTTGAACCTGATTCAGAGCATAACTAATGTAAAGAGTACTTTATTACAGGTGTGTGTTTGTTGCAGGAAATTCTTCCTTAAGGCAACACAAACACATATCTTATTCACCAAAAATAGAGCTCAGGCGACAGAGCAATTGCACCAAAACCAGTTTTAGTGAACCAATGATTATATTGAGGCTACTTAGAGAACAGAGTGTGGTGTTGCTGACAGGAGCATGAATGACCCAAAGGCAGCTGCATTACCAAAAACCCCACCGCAGCATGGGTGACGAGTCCCGGAAGCTCACTGCCCAGCCTGCAGGCAGTTTGGCTGGTCACAGTCTCCAGCACACTACGTGACTTGCAGGCAGGTCAGTCAGAGAATCTCCCCCAAGCCATTGTTTTCCCATCCTGTATCTTTAGGGCAGTCTTGTAACCTTTTCCCTAGACTTGTTGACTTCCTCCCCTGCCCAGGAGGACATGTGTAAAATTGGCAGAAAGTTGATATACAACAGTGTTGAAAATAATTTCAGGTGACTAGTTCTCATTGAGGCAGATGCTAATAGATGGGGAAAACAATAAATTAATCAGTGAACTTTTGTCAGAAAATAACTTATTATTGATAGTGAGTAAAGCTGTCAGTATTCACTATAGATGCTCCATGAGCCAAGGTTGCCTTCAGAGTAAGGAAAATACCTTATTTCTCTTGTAATGTAAACATTACTCCCAGAAAGGTACATTTGCCCTCTTTCCTGTCTTCTCATTTGCATAATCATCACAATAAGTTAAAATGGAGTTGCTCTATAACCTAAGAGAAAACAAGCCACAGCCTAGACAACCCCGCCCACCACTGTTGAACTTTCTTGCTATCCCTCCAAGAGAAATAGTTTAGTCTCCCCACCCATTCCTGGCTCTGGTGGCATCTGTGGTGAAAAGAAGCTGAAGAGGTTGGATAAGAAAGATGAACAGGTGGAGTGGGTCACCCTTCACTTTTTTTTTTTTTAAATTATTTATTTATTTATTTGAGAGCGACAGACACAGAGAGAAAGACAGGTAGAGGGAGAGAGAGAATGGGCGCGCCAGGGCTTCCAGCCTCTGCAAACGAACTCCAGACACGTGCGCCCCCTTGTGCATCTGGCTAACGTGGGACCTGGGGAACCGAGCCTCGAACCATGGTCCTTAGGCTTCACAGGCAAGCACTTAACCGCTAAGCCATCTCTCCAGCCCACCCTTCACTTTTATTCATGTGTAGTGGGCCTCATGAACCTCAACTATGTCCCATGATGACCAAGCCCTGTTCTGAGTTGTGGATCTTTAAGCTATTACTGCTCTAAACATGACGTGGCTCTCACGTGTCCCCTCTCCAGGGCTTGTATTCAGTGGTCTTCTGTCTCACTGGGCTGTTTTCTTAGTAGGAAAAAATGTCCCACTTCTGGAATTAATGTGGCAGCAGTTGGAGGTTGGCCTTATCCTCCCTTCTCCAGCACGTTCTGTTGACAGACGTGGATGGCGCAGGGCAGAGAGGCCAGCTGAGGGTAACGTGAAGGCAATGGTTTAATGGTGACCACTGCTGCTGTTTTCAGGGCCGGGTTTGAACCCAGAGCACCGTTGGTGCTGAGCAAGCTTTCCAGCCCTGAACGTGTCCAGCCAGACTCCTCAAGTCACAGATTCTAACAAGCTCCTCTTTAATGGCATTTTGCTTTCAATGAGTGTGCAGTGTGCTGGTAAATAGAACCAGGCTATTTCTTTTTAATTAATTATTTATTTACTTATTTGCAAGCAGGAGAGAGAGAGAATGAATATGGGCACATCAGAGTCTCTAACCACTGCAAACAAACTCCACACAAATACATCACTTGGTACATCTAGTTTAATGTGGGTCCTGGGGAATTGAAGCAGGGTCCTTAGGCTTTGCAGGCAAATGCCTTAACCACTGAGTCATCTCTCCAGCCCCAGAATCAGGTTATTCCAAAGCACACCCAACAACAGAAGAGTTTGCCACCAACTTCGCCTGGCAAGTCACTAATTGTGCACAGGAAGCATTTTCTCAGAGAGCTCTGTCCCCAGGAGCTGAGCTGCCTCATCTGGGGACAGGAGCACCGAGGGGCCTGAGTGACAATTCCCCTGAGGTGTCGGGAACAGCACACACACAACCCACTCACAAAGCCTTCTTCATATTTCTTCCCTTCATCTTCCTACTGAGGCTTCCACACACCCCACCCCTGTGGCCACTGGAGACCAGGAGTTTTATTTCCATACCTTAAACACTAATCATTTGGACTACAGTGTCTCTGTCTGGAGGATGTTTGAAAATGTAAGCATCTTCCTTCATAATGCCATTTTTGAAAGATATTTGTCAAAATGAGGTAAATAAAAATACAATTGCTATAGAGGTCATGAATGTGTGTAGGTTGCACTGTCTAATGTATATCAAAGACAGAGTATTATATTTCAGGTGGATTTTTCTTTAAAAAATATTTTATTTAGTTAATTAGTTATTACAGAAAAAGAGGAAGAGAGAGAGAATGGGTGCTCCAGGGCCTCTAGCCACTGCAAACAAACTCCACATGCATGTGCCACCTTGTGCAGATGGCTAAAATGGGTACTGGGGAATCAAACTCCGGTCCTTGGGCTTTGCAGGCAAGCACTTTAACCACTAAGCCATCTCCTCAGCCCTCAGGTGGCTTTTTCTAAATCTTGGAGGAATCTTATTGAGTGTCTCCAGGAACAACTAGATTCTCTTTGACTTGAAGCTCTTCCACAGTCTGTAACTTAGTAAACTTCAATAAATTTCAATAAAGAAAACTTCCATAAATACAAATACCTAAGTGAAGTATGAAATATTTAATGAACCATTTGCTTTTAAAAATGTGCTTAAAATTTTTGATGAATTGATTTGTCTGCAATCCATCCAGAGTTATGTTCTCATGTGAAATCACTATTAGCTCTGCTCTGACCTCTTTTCTTCGAGGTAGGGTCTCACTCTAGCTCAGGCTCACCTGAAAATCACTCTGTAGTCTCAGGGGGACCTTGAGCTTATGGCTCCCAAGTGCTGGGATTAAAGGCATGCACCACCACACCCGGCTCTGCTCTGACTTTTTACTAATCTATAAACCTAAAGGCGCTACGAATAAGAAAATACTAAGACTGTGTGGGATGAAAATGGAGGAAGTGTATTAAGACACACTCTGATGAAAATGTAACTGGAAATACACACAGGACTAGACAAGAATACACCCTGCAATTTATTACAGTGACTGGACACTCCAGGTGCATGGATCTCTATGGATTGAGACATAGATTGATTGTTCCTGGAAGTGTGAAACACAAAGTCATCAAATCCTAGGGCAAACATATTATGAGAATAACAGAAAACATGAGAAATTTAAGGATGGAGTAATAGAACTTTATGTATTCTCATAGTAAACTCCCTTGTTCTCTAGGGAAACATCCAGAGAAAACAAAGGGCTTTGGGGTGGACACCACTCAAACAAAACATTTAATAAAATCAGTAACTGGAGGGGGGAAACTCCCAAATAACACGGGTTGCTGAGAATGAATACTGTTATTATAATTTGATGAAGCTGATCATAGAAGAATTGGTGGAAAATGAAAACTAAATTTACTTTTTAAATATTGATGGATGATTCATGCAATAAAAATAATAAAGCATGAATATAAAACAAAGGTAAATGAATAAATACTGGGTGTTCTATCCTACATAAATACTAGCTTTCAGAATTTACATTTTATAATCAAATTAACTGATAGAATATTACTATTACTTATTTGTGTGTGTATTTGTATATGAGTGTGTGTGTATAAATGTGGGCATGTGTGTGCCATGGTGCACATGTAGAGAAGTTGGAGAACACCTTTCTGGTCAGCCCTAGCCTGTCCACCTCATTTGAGGTAAGTTTTCTTGCTCTGGATTCGTGCTCTGCTGTTCTCTGCTGTCCTCACCACAAGTTTCCCATTGAGGCCTCCCATCTAGAAGTCAGCATGAGGATGCTATGGTTTGAGCCACCACGGCTTACAGCTTCTTAGATGGGGCCTGAGGGTGGAACTTGGGAATTCCAGCTTGACTGGCGAATGCTTCGTCCACTGAACCATCTCCCCAGTGCACTATCATATTTCTACATTATATATTGTCTACATCCTGAAAGAAGATTTTAGGCCAAAATGTGGTCATAAATTTATTGTGCTCATGTCCCATCTTGAACACAGTCTGGGTTGTAAGCTGTGCAGGGGCCACACTCATAACTTCTTAGAACTCAGATGTTTTCTGTCGAGTGTTGAAGTGCTGAAGCCATACCCCGTTCTCGTTCTTCTTTTTTTTTTTTTTCTTTTTCTTTTTTTATTTGGAGGTAGAGTTTCACTGTATCATTCTACCCAGTCTGACCTGGAATTCACTATGTAGTCACAGGGTGGCTTCAAACTCACAGCGATTCTTCTACCTCTGCCTCCCCAGTGCTGGGGTTCTCATTCTTCATAGTCAAGTTAAAAATGATTCTTAACAAATGTGCACCTGTGTGGGCACACTCTTTTTGGGGGCGGATTTAGTTTTTAGTGGTTTTACTGTGGTCATTACTGCAATAGTAATGACTGTGTCAACAAGTTTTTAAATTAGCAATGAAATATCCTCATTGAAATTCAGTAGTTCAGGCTAGTCACTACAGCAGCAGTACAGCAAGTGTTCCTCGAGGGAGGCTGTCAGCGGCAGCTAAGAAACGGTTCATCATCCTCTGTGGGCTCTGTGTGCCCCACTCCACGCTCACAAAGAACTGTGAATGTCACAGACTCTTTGTCTCTATTTATGTTCACATAATTGCTTCTGTGGGACCAACGTTCTCTGAAGAAGCCATAACTGTGTGCAATCCCACAGACCCTTGAACTGTTGCTGAGTGGAATCCATGATTGCAGACAGATGAAATTTTAAGGGCAACTGTTATCTTGGGCTATCTTGGTCCCTTCAGTAGTCATTTGTTTTCTTACCTTGCATCCTCATGAATATTCAAAAATATCTTGGAATGCATGGCTACACTTAATAGATCTCTAGTCTCCCCCACCCCTAATGCTAAGAATGCAAAAAAAAATAAATAAATAAATGCACAAAACAGTCAGCAATGATTTCCACACTTTGCTGTGACTCACCTAACTAATATCCCCAGGAATGCATTTGATGAGTTTATCGACTTCTGACAACCTTTTATCTTTCTTGTAAAAGTTCTCCTAACTTTGTCACTGAAGAGCTGTCACACAGGGTCTGTCACCTTAACCAAGGTGACTTATATTTGTTTAAGAATAAACTATTTTCAAGCCAAGCATGGTGGTACACGCCTTTGAGCCCAGCATTCGAGAGGCAGAGGTAAGAGGATTGCTATGAATTCAAGGCCAGCCTGAGACTATATAGTAAATTCTAGGTCAGCCTGGGCTAGAGTGAGCCCCTACCTCAAAAAAAAAACAAAACTATTTTCCTATTTATTTGAAAACAGAGTATTAATTTTTGTTGGAACTTCTTTAGAAATGTACTATGATTATTACTTTAAAAAATTGTGCAGGGCTGGAGAGATGGCTTAGCAGTTAAGCACTTGACTGTGAAGGCTAAGGACCCCAGTTCGAGGCTCAGTTCCCCAGGACCCACATTAGCCAGATGCACAAGGGGGTGCACGCGTCTGGAGTTCGTTTGCAGTGGCTGGAGGCCCTGGTGTGCCCATTCTCTCTCTCTCTCTCTCTCTCTCTCTCTCTCTCTCTCTCTCTCTGTCACTTTCAAATAAATAAATAATTTTTTTAAAAATTGTACAATGTTTTGTCTAAGTGAGTAAGGAAAATCCCAGGGCCAGCTGTGAGATGCATTGCAGTGAGTTGTTATTCAGGGAGGTCACTGAGGCACCCCAACAATGCAGACTATTGACAGACAAGACAGTGCTCTTGATTGCCTGCCAGAACTAGATGATAAAACTACTGTTGAAGACAGCACTTGCTTTGGTTGCAGGGCACTGAGAAATCAGGCAGGAGCTGAAGGGTAGAAAGTACTGTGCAGGCTGCTGGCAGAACAAAGTCCTCAACAATCTCATCCAGCTAATATCCTGAAGGCAATATAACCAACCAGCTAGGCAAGACTTGTCTAGTGCAATAGTGGCATGACTGTTAAGAGGCGATCAACTGCTCTCAGACTGGATGTGGGGCCTACTCCATAAGAGGGAGATATTTCTTTATGTTATTAATGGTGCTTCATGGAGTTAGCCATAGTGGGATTTAAGGAATTCCCTTGATTTAGTCTCTGTGGAAACAGCACAAACTAGACAATATGTTGATGGGCTCCAATAGTATGCAGGCTTTGTGAAAAGCCAATTGTTAATTAATGCAATGGCCACTTCATAACCATAAGACAGCAATTCCAAGCGCTTTTACCCAGACTCTGGCTCTTACTTTCTTTCCATCCTCACTTCTGCAATGTTCCCTTAGCCTTGGAGGTTGTGATTAGCAATGTCACATATTTTTCTGAGCACTCAATAGTTACTTATTCTCAACAATTTGATAATTGCAGTCAATTCTTATTAGTAGCTTTCCACTCAGGGATCATTTTGATCATGCTACAAATTCCAAATGATGCTTTGTTTATGTATGCATATATTCTTCATTATACACAATCATACTGTGGTGATTTGAATGTGAAATGCCCCCCCCACCCCACCCAGAGCCTCATATGTTTTAAATGCTCAGTCCCTAGCTGGTGGCAGTTGAGGAGGTGGAGCCTGACTGGCACATGTCATGGGGCACAGAACCTGAAGTTCATTAGTCCAGCTTTTCTTGACATTCAGCTAGCCAACTCACTCTTGCTGCCTCCTCCCAGCTGATGTGGCAAGATGTGATGCCAGCCTCTGCTTTACCATGCTTTCTTACCATGATGAAATTTTCCCTCCAGACTTAAGCTAAAATAAAAACCTCCCTTCCCACAACAGGCTTTTTGTCAGGTGTTTTGACCCATCAACAAGGAAGTACCTGTTATACTTACATACTTCTTTCCATAACAGTTCAACACTAAATAATCACAAGTTCATGAATTTGTGATGATAAATTATAACTGGTGTCATTGCCAACTTTTAAACTTTATTGTCAAGAATTAAATTGGGCATTCAACTCTTAAGTTATAAGACTTATTAAGTCATAACTTTTTATAATAAATATATTTAATCTTTTTCATGTGAAACTTATATTAATGAATTATTCATATTGCTTGCTGGTGAAATCAACTTGTAACTTATTTCTAAAATGCAAAATAATTTTCCTCCAAGTGACTCTCACTTAGTTTACAAGGGCATTTCTGCTTTTCCAATTGAGACAAAAGCTTCTCAGCTTGTTGTTAATTAGGACCTTTTCCTAACACTGACTCCAAAATTCATGCTGATAATATTTAAAGGGACTGTAAGAAAGTATCCACACAATTTCCCCTTTATTCTGATTGATACATGATCTCATTAAAATATGAAAAGTGTGCATATATATCTGCTACTGAAGATTTATAACATACATTAAAAATTAATGATATCAACATGGATTAGGCAGATAAACTCGTTGTGAAGTGTAGAGCATGAAATGAAGCCTGCTGCCTGTGGAAACCAAACTGCAGAGTGGTGTCCTGTCTCTCAGTCGGTACTGAGAGGAAGCTCAATGATGGTACTATAATCATTGCTATTTTACTTGATTAGCTTGACCAGTAGATATCATAACTTATGTCCTTTTGGTACTGCTTAAGAAGGTTACATTCTGAGACTGGAGAGATGGATAAGGCACTTGCCCATAAAATATAAGGACTCAGGTTTGATTCCCCAGGACATACAGCCAGATGCACAAGGTAGCATATGTGTCTGGAGTTCATTTGCAGTGGCTAGAGGCCCTAGCAGAGACATTCTCTCTCTCTCCTTCTGTCTCTCTGTCTCTCTCTCCCTCTTTCTCTCTTTCATATATAAGTAAATAAAATATTTTTTAAAAGCATGTTACATTTGTAACGTGTACCAAATGGAATAGAATTATTTCAGCATTTCTAAATATACCATACATACAAGTGCAGGTTAACTGAAAATAACACTTGTATAATATTATTAGAAAGAAAATAAGAAACAGATGCTTCATGAGGAGACTATATAAAGTGATGTTCATTTATGAGACAAGAATAGGCTATTAGAGAAACCTATATAAAATTACACTAATTGTTAAATCATTTCACTTGTTGTCTACTTGGAACAAAAATGCTCCTCAGCAGGTTGCCTAGTGCCCCCTTCACATCCTTGTTCCTCAGGGTATAGATAAAGGGGTTCAGGGTAGGAGTCACCACCCCATAGAACAGAGCCATGAACTTGGGCTGGTCCCTTGTGATGGAGGAGGGGGGCTGGAGATACATGCTAATGCCTGGGCCAAAAAATAAGAGAACTACAATGAGATGAGAGGAGCATGTCCCAAAAGCTTTTTTCCTTCCTGCAGAAGATTTCATATTGAATATAGCACGTCCAATGCTAGCATAGGAGGCAAGAATTAAGCACAGAGGAACCGCCAAAATAAAAATGCAGACCACAGAGAGAGCAAGCTCATTGGCTTCCTTTTCCCCACACGCGGTCTTTATCAGAACTGGCATCTCACACAACAAGTGGTCCAGTTTATTAACGCCACACAGTGGCAACTGCAGTGTGACAGTGGCCTCAGAGAAGGCATAGGTCATTCCACAGAGCCACATAACGGACACTGAGAGGATGCAGTTGCGCTGGCTCATGATGATGGTGTAGTGCAGAGGTCTGCAGATGGCCACATAGCGATCAACGGACATAAGAGCCAGGAGGAGACATTCTGAGGCCCCCATTAAGTGGAAGACATAGAGTTGGACTGCACACCCCGCGTAGCTGATGGTCTTTGTGGAGGTCCCCAGGTTGAGCAGCATCTGAGGCACGATGCTCGTGGTGTAACACATGTCCAGAAAGGAGAGGTTGGTGAGGAAGAAATACATGGGGCTGTGGAGTCGGGGGTCTAACCTGGACACCAGAATGATGGCGATGTTTCCCATCATGGCCATGGGGTACGTTACCAGGAGAATAATGAACACAGGGAGCTGCAGCCAAGGACGGTCAGCAAAGCCGAGGAGGATGAACTCTGCAGGATGGCTGTCGTTACTGACTGCCATTCTCTTCTATTTGATGCCCCTACAGTAAGGAAGCAGAAAAAATATTTGAGTTTCAGATAATTTTAGAAAATACAATTTTGTAGAGGATGAATTACATTTATATGTGGTGGGAATCATATTCTATATCTAGCATAAGATTCCTCTCATGTTACTGCCACTTAGAAGCAGATACTATCATGAAGTAAGCTCACTACTGCAAAACTGAGTTTTCTCCCCTGAATTACAAAGCTAACAATAACCCTGTCCTCCAGAGGAGCTGAGCACTCGATGAGTATAATATGGCTTATGTGTTAGAAACTCCAAAACAGGATTTATAAACTTTGCTAGCAAAAGAAAATAGCTAAAGGTTATAGTAAAGTTAATATTTGTGGGTGTGACACAGGGTCCTGCAATCATATGGTTACTTTCAGAGGCAGTGCTGCAAGGGGCTATTGACAAATTAACAAGAGTGAACATTGTGTGGTAGCAACAGTCAAAGGAGGCGAAAAACCTGGGTTCAATTCCCTCTTCCAAGGGTTTGAGCAATCCTAGCCTCTCCAGGGAGAGTTATGACTTCCATTTTAAACTATTTCTTAACTGTTTGTGATTATTCAAGAAATTGAAACAATTTTTAACTGTGTTTCCTTAAATAAAATGTGCATATGAAGTCCAAGGGAAAACACTGGGCTTTCTTCTCTTCTGACTCATCCATGTATGTCTTTCATTGATATGGGTCTCTTCCTAACCAGGCAGGGCTGTCTGTCAGCAACCCAAGTGATCCTCTGCTCTGCAAACTGAGACCTGGGGCTAAAGGCAAATGGGGCTATATCCAGAGGGGATCTGAAGGATTAACTTTGAGTGTCTCCAGCTTGAAAGGCCCTCATGCTTAAGCAGCAAGCATTCTTAACCCCTAAGGCATTTCCTCAGTACAGAGCTTCTTAGCTTTATATAAAGTATTAAAATAAAATATATTAAATCTGATGCTGAAACATTTGTATTAAACACATACACAAAAAGTACATGAATTTTAAGCATGCATGGAGAAATTATTCGTGTAATATATGCACATGACTGAATGAAAGCTTCATTTGGGTACTTAATATCTGTCAGATGTAATGTATGTTGAATTTTAAATATTTTTGAGGATGCTTAAGTGGGAAACTAGAATAAGTCTAATTACAAAAAGAAGTCTAGCTGGTCCTAGGATAAAATGAAGAGGACGTTTCTGAGTTTAGAAAAGACTCCCCGAAATCATATTCTCACTGCTTTTCACATGTACACTAGGCACTATGACCTTTCCATCTTCCAGTGACCAAGCTAAATGTCCATTGACAGATGAATGGATAAAAATGTAGTACACATACATAATGGAGTTGTACTCAGTAATAAATAAAAATAAAATCCCAGGGCTGGAGGGATGGCTTAACAGTTAAGGCATTTGCCTGCAAAGCCCAAGGACCCTGGTTTGATTCCCCAGGACCCACGTAAGCATGCCCATTCTCTCTCTCTCTCTCTCTCTTTCTCTGACTCTCTCAAATAAATAAATAAAAACTTAAAATAAATAAAATCCCATAATTCAAAGCAAAACTAATAGACTGGAGGACATTGTATTAAGTGAAATAAAGCCAGACACATGAAAACAAGTACTGCATGTCCTCTATCATATGTCAGGACTAAAAAAAAGTCACTCTTGAAGTAGAAGAGATTACTAGGCATGGTGAAAGGTTTGAGGTAAGAGATAAAAGGAGGTTGGAGATTATCAATGCACCGTATATGCATCTTTAAAATATCACACTAGGGCTGGAGAGATGGCTTAGCGGTTAAGTGCTTGCCTGTGAAGCCTAAGGACCCCGGTTCGAGGCTCGGTTCCCCAGGTCCCACGTTAGCCAGATGCATAAGGGGGCGCACGCATCTGGAGTTCGTTTGCAGAGGCTGGAAGCCCTGGCGCGCCCATTCCCTCTCTCTCCCTCTATCTGTCTTTCTCTCTGTGTCTGTCGCTCTCAAATAAATAAATAAATAAATAATTTTAAAAAATAAAATAAAATATCACACTAAATCCCATTAATATATGCAATTAATGTGTATTACTAAAATTGTATTCAAAACCACCAATTTTAAAAAGAGCATGAATTGCCTTTTTTACTTACCCAATTTTCTTGAACAGTGTTCAGTAAAAAAGAATAATGAAGGATAGAACACCTGTAATACACAGGTGAGTATTCAAGAATTAACCTCAAAACACTTAGTTTTTCAGTGAATGCAGGGTACCAAAGGGGGGAAAGTCTTGCATCTGCAAGACAATAGTGGGAAATACCAATAATGCGTTCCAGGTATGTTTTGTTGTTTCTCCTGAGACCTCGGGGACACTATTTGCAGTCAAGTCATTCATTAATCCTTCTCTCAGAGCTCCTTGGGAAACATCTCTCTGTGGAAATGCTTCTAATATATGATTGTTTATCTACTTAATTGAGATTGGAAGAAAACCTCTCTGTTGTTAGACTTACCTTAAACCTATTCAATTTTCCAACACATTTTACATTGCATTTAAATGAAATATAATTAAATATATATATGTAAATTGTATAAAATCAGTACAAACTAGCTTGAATAAATGATCAATGAGTTCTTTAATCTCACTTCATTAATTCTTAGAACAGTTCAGATAACGTTTAAATATTTTCAGTCCTAAAAAGAGACACAAGGTCTGGAGAGGTGGCTCAGAAGTTAAGGCACTTGCCTACAAAACCTAATGACCTGATTTGATTCCCCAGTACCCATGTAAAGCCAGATCAACAAAGTGGCACATGCATCTGGAGTTTGTTTGCAGTGGCTAGAGGCCCTGGCACACACATTCTCCCTCTCTCTCTCTCTCTCTCTCTCTCTCTCTCTCTCTCTCTCTCTCTCTCCCTGTCTCTTTCTCTATGTTTATATCTCTGCTTGCAGATCAATAAATAAATAAAATATTTTAAAGAACCACAAAAGTAAATCGCACAGAGAGGGAATTTTTTTTTTTTTTTTTTTGGCTTTTCTTTTGTTTTTTGAGGTGGGGTTTCACTGTAGCTCAGACTGACCTAGAATTCACTATATAGTCTCAGGGTGGCCTTGAACTCATGGCGATCCACTTATATCAAACAAACAAAAATGATGGGGCTAGAGAGAAGGCTCAGAGGCGAAAAGTGCTTGCTTGCAAAGCTGTATAACCCAGGCTCAATTCCCCAGACACCCATGCAAAAGCCAGATACACAAATTGATGCAGGCAGCTGGAGTTTGTTTACAATGACTAGAGGTCCTGGCATGACTATTTCTCTGTCTCTCTCTCCTCCCCATCTCTTTCTGCTTGCAAATAAATAAATAAATATGTAAAAGGGGATTTGAAGATTGAGGAGATGGCTCCATAGTTAAAGGCACTTGTTTTAAAAGTCTGACTGCCTGAATTCAATTCCCCAGTACTCACATAAAGCCAGATGCACAAGGTAGTGCATGCATCTGGAGTTCATTTGCAGAGGCTAAAGGCCCTGATATGTGCATATTCGTTTCTCTCTCTCTCTCCCTCTCTCTCTCTCTCTCTCTCTCCTTTATTCCCTCCTTCTCTTACTCTCTTCTTCCCTTTTCTCTCTCTCAAATAAAGCAATAAAATATTTTTTAAATATTCCTACTTAAAATCAATATATTCATGTGATAAGAAAGCAGGAGGGTAGGGCTGTAGAGATGGCTTAGTGGTTAAGGTGCTGGCCTGCAAAGCCTAAGGACCCATGTACTATCTCTCTCCAGATCCCATGAAAGCCAGACACACAAATATGAGGCAGGTACAAGGTTGCACATGCCCACTAGGTAGTGCAAGCATCTGGAGTTCGATCGCAGTGGCTGAGGCACTGGTGCACCAATTTGCTCTCAAAAAAAAAAATTTTTTTTTTAAAGGAAAAGAGGGTGTGGTGGTGCATGTCTTTAATACCAGCACTTGGGAGGCAGAGGTAGGGGGATTACCGTGAGTTCGAGGCCACCCTGAGACTCCATAGTGAATTCCAGGTCAGCCTGGGCTAGAGTGAGACCCTACCTTGAAAAACCAAAAAAAAAGAAAGGAAGGAAGGAAGAAAGAAAGGAAAGGAAAAGAAGGTAGGAGAGTAAAAATGTTAAGTAAGGGGATAGAAAAGCGGAAGGGGTGGGGAAAGGGTTAACCACATCTAAGGATGTATGAAAAACCCATATAGAAACCTATCTTTTGTCAGTTAATTAAAATATGTAAGTTTTTAAAATGAATTTGAATAGAACTACCCTATGTGGACAGATAGTACTTCTTCCAGCAACCATAGGTTATTATAGGAAAATCCCAGTGTCAGTGGTGGGATGCATCCCAGTGAGTTAGTTATCGACCAAGAGTCCACTGAGGCACGTCAAACAATACAGGCTAAGCGCTCTTGGTTGTCCACAAGAACTAGATGATAAGACTGTCACTGAAGACAACCACTTGCTTTGGTTGCAAGACACTGAGAAATCAAGTAGGAGCTGAGCTGCACACTTCCTCACTGGTGCCTGGCTGCCTCAGTGGTGAAGAGGATTATATAAGCTGCTGGGAGGAAAGAGTCATCAACAATCTCACCCAGCTGTAGCCCTGCAAGGAACACAACCAGCCAGCCAGAAAAGATCTGTACAATGGCGCAGTAGTGGTGTAACTATAAGGGGGTAATCAACTGCTCTCTGATTGCATTTGAGATCCACTCTGTGGGAACCAGATATTTGTGTTATTAATGGCCCTCTGTACAGCTAGCTATAGTGAGAATCAAGGAATGTTTTTTACTTGGGTCACTATGGAAACAGTACAAATTAGAGAATATGTTGGGCTAGAGAGATGACTTAGCAGTTAAGACTCGCACTTGCCTAGGAAGCCTAAGGACCCATGTTTGATTCCCCAGAACCAACGTAAGCCAGATGCACAAGGTGGCATGTACATCTGGAGTCAATTTGCAGTGGTTGGTGTGCCCATTCTCTTTCTCTGTCTGCCTTTTCTCTCTCTCAAATAAATAAATAAATAAATATTTCTTAAAAAGTTAAAGAATATGTTGATTGCCCAAATATTACACAGGCCTTCTGCAGAGCCACTGTGTGGTCATAAATGCAATAGCCACTTCATACCCATAAGGCAGCATTTCCAAGCACTTCTCCCCAAACTCTGGCTCTTTCTTTCTGCACTCTCTTCTATAATGTTTGCTGAGCCTTGGAAGGTGTGGTTAGAGATGTATCTTTTTTTTTTTTCCTGAGCACTCAGTTGTCACTTAGTCTCAGTACTTTGATCAATTACAGTTAATTCATATTTTTAATTTTCCACTCAGCGATCTTCATTATGACATAAATTCCAAATGATATTTAGATGTATGCTTATTCGGCATTATACAGAATCATACTGTGGTGGTTTGAATGTGAATTGGACCCCCTCCCAGAGATGCATTCATTTCGAATGCCTCATCCCTAGCTGGTGGCAATTTGGGAGGTAGAGCAGTGCTGGGGTGTGTCACTCGTAGAACTTGAGGAATAACAGTGGAGCCTTGCTGGGTGTTCAGCTAGCCAGCTCACTCTTGCTGCTTCCTCCAAGCTGGTGTGACAAGATGTAATGCCCAGCCTCTGCTTTGCCATGATCAAACTTCCCCTTGAGACTTTAAGCCAAAATAAAACCTTTCCTCTCATCACCTGCTTCTGGCCAGGTGTTTGGTCCCATCGATAAAAAAGTACCTGCTACTCTCAGGAATTTCCTTCCATTTCAGTTCAACACCAAACAGCCACAAGGTTATGAATTAGTGATGATAAATTATAACTGATATCATTGCCAAATTTTAAATTTTATTGCCAAGTATTAAGTTAAGGTTCGTGTCTTGAGTTTTAGAACTTACTTCATTTATAATAAATATTTTTGAAATGTCATTACATCTAAAGCTTATGTCAAGATTATATTTATATTGAATGTTTGGGAAAACAATTAGCCTCTTACTTCTAAAACACAAATTTCTTTTCCTCCCAGGGAGTCCTCATAGTTTAAAGGGCATTTCTGGATTTTCCAATTTAGGCAGCAGTTTCTGAGCTTGTTGCTCAACACATCCTTCTTCACACTCATGCTGGTTCCAAACATTCATACTGATGATAATTAAAGGAGATACAAGACTGTATCCACAGAGGCTGGAGAGATTAGCAGTTAAGGCACTTGCCTGCAAAGCCAAAGGATCTCAGTTCAACTCTCCAGACCATGTAAGCCAGATGCACAAGGGGGCGCATGCATCTGGAGTTCATTTGTGGTGGCTGGAGGCCCTGGCATACCCATTCTCTCTCCCTCTTTCTCTCAAATAAATAAATAAAATATATTTTTTTAAAAAAAGAATGTATCCACGTGCTTTTACCTTCATTGTGTACATTCCAATACTTGATAAATCCATTAGTTAAAATATAAAAATTATGCAAGTGTATATTTGCTACAGAAGACTAATAATGTGCTTTTTAAAAGCAATGACAGCAACATGGATAAGGAAGATAAACTAATTACCATGAAGCAGAGAGCAAAACAAAGCCCTGCTTCCCACAAGACTTCACTGTACCAAAGCCAAAGTGGAGCCGCATCTCTCTGCTGGCACTAAGAGGAAGTCCCATCATGCTACTTGATTTCATGCTCTTTTATCATTAGTTTAACTTGTAAATAAATATGATGAATTACCTCTTACCTCTTTTTTTCAGTGCTTAACTCCTAATATTTCAATATGTACCAAATTCAATGAAATTTCAGCATTTCTAAAAACACTGTGCATACAGGTACAAATTAACTGAAAACAATCCTTGTCTAATAATGGAAAGAATATAAGGATACCATACTTTTTGGGAACATTTAAAGATATTTATTTATGACATAATAGGCAATTTGAGATTCATACTGAAAGTATTCTAATTGTTAAGTCATTTTACTTGATGTCTACTTGAAACAAAAATGCTCCTCACCAGGTTACCTAATGCCCTCTTCACATCCTTGTTCCTCAGGGTGTAGATGAAGGGGTTCAGGGTAGGGGTCACCACCCCATAGAACAGAGCCATGAACTTGGGCTGGTCCCTTGTGATGGAGGAGGGGGGCTGGAGATACATGCTAACAGCTGGACCAAAAAATATGAGAACTACAACAAGATGAGAGGAGCACGTCCCTAGGGCCTTTTTCCTTCCCTCAGAAGATTTCATATTGAATATAGCACGTCCAATGCTAGCATACGAGGCAAGAACTAAGCATAGAGGAACAGCCACAATAAAAATGCATGCCACAGACAGTGCAAGCTCATTGGCCTCCTTTTCCCCACACGCGGTCTTTATCAGAACTGGAATCTCACACAACAAGTGATCCAGTTCATTAATGCCACACAGTGGTAACTGCAGTGTGACAGTGGCCTCAGAGAAGGCATAGGTCATCCCACACAGCCACATAACGGACACTGAGAGGATGCAGGTGCGCTGGCTCATGATGATGGTGTAGTGCAGAGGTCTGCAGATGGCCACATAGCGATCAAAGGACATAAGAGCCAGGAGGAGACACTCTGTGCCCCCCATTAGGTGAAAGATGTAGAGCTGGATTTCACACCCCACATAGCTGATGTTCTTCCTAGAACCTCCCAGGTTAAACAGAATCTGAGGCACGATGCTCGTGGTGTAACACACGTCCAGGAAGGAGAGGTTGGTGAGGAAGAAATACATGGGGCTGTGGAGTCGGAGGTCTAACCTGCACACCAGAATGATGGTGATGTTTCCCATCATGGCCATGGGGTACGTTATCAGGAGAATAATGAACACAGGGAGCTCCAGCCAAGGACGGTCAGCAAAGCCAAGAAGGATGAACTCTGCAGGATGGCTATCATTAGTGATTGCCATTCTCTTCAATTTTGTCCCCCTACAGTAAGGAAGTGGGAATAATATTTGAGTTTCAAATAACCAAAAACATAAATATGTACATATGGATTACAGTAAATTGCAGTGAAAATAGTATCCGTTAAATACCATAAGATTCTTCCCATGTTACTACAAATTACAGACAGATATGCCATTATTGTGAAACTGAATTTCCTCCTCTAAAACAAAACTAACAACTCTGTCTTTCAATTTGGCTGAGTACTCAATGACAATAGGATTGACTGTGTTGGAAACTCTAAAACAAGATTTATAAACTGATGGCATAAAAGCCGGCTAATGATCCTCTTGAAGTGAATGTTTTGTAGATGTGGCACAGGGCTCTGGAATCAGATGGTTATTTTCAGAAAGCATTGCTGTGAGGCACCATTGACAAATAACAAGAGACAAAGTAGGAGAAAGCCTGGACTCTCTTCTCTCTTCCAAGTAGTTAAGGAATCAGCCTCTCCAGGGAAACTCTTGACCAGGTTTAGACCACTATTTGTAATTATATAAGAAATTTAAACCCTGCGTGGTGGTGCACGCCTTTAATCCTAGCAGTATTTTCAACTTTGGATTCCTTAAATATGATTAAGATAAGCTATGGCAGAAGTTTCCCATGTCTAAGAATTTGGTTCTATGCCCTTTTTCTTGCATAACTATTGAGTTCAAATTTAAGATGTTTGATATTTTGTGTGAAAATTTACTTGATTTGTCTATCTTGTGGAAATGTCTTTTAATCAAGTGAATTTATCATACTGGTTTGTTGGTTTGGGTGTTGGGTTATTTCGTTTAGTTTTTTTGTGAAAAGGGTCTCATGTAGTCAGGCTGAACTTCAACTTACCATGCAGCAGAGCATGTCCTTGAACTTCTGATCCCATGCCTCTCCAGTGCTAGAGTTACAGGCATATGCCACATGGCCAGGTTGGAAATTTATCTATAACCCACTGATTGCAGATGGCTACATTTTATTGTTTGGAATGCTAGGTAAGTATCATCTGAAAAAAAAAGGAGATAACCTCAGTTGTACCCAGAGATTTATTTAAGTTTTCAAATTATTTTAACCTTTCCAGGAATGGTCTCATGTTTTTAAGCTGAAAGTCACATTCACCACAGCTAAGCCTACAGCTGCTTAAGACAGCATTTGGAGAAGAGGAACCAGGCAGCCAAGGCTTTAGCTTGCTTTGCTGTTGTCTCAGGGAGACAGATAGGTTTCCCATCTTTGCTAAGAGAGGAGTGAATGCAGCATTTCAGTGATAGTGGTCACTCTGCAAGTGCATCTGTCGGGTAAGGATACTAGATGACACTTCTAGGGTGAGGAAGCAATGTTTGCATTCTCTTTTTCATTAAGTCCTCAAAGCCATATTGAGCCACTTGGGAACTGAGATGTAAATAAGTCTTTTATACCAAGTAAAACCATTACCCACACCCAAGCCCTAAGACCAAAGGAAAGTTGGTGTCCACCATGCTTTCTCGTAGATGACAAGTAACTGCAAATTTCTCAACATCAAAAACTGTTCAGGGACTTAGCCATTAAGGCACTTGCCTGCAAAGTGAAAGGACCCAGGTTTGATTCCCCAGGACCCACATAAGGTAGATGTACAAAGTGGTGCATGTGTCTGGAGTTCATTTGAAGCGGCTAGAGGCCCTGGCATGCCCATTCTCTCTTGCTCTCTCTCTCAAATAAATAAATAAAAATATTTTTTTAAACTGTTCAGAGCCAGACATGGTGGCACATGCCTTTAATCCCAGCACTCAAAGGCAGAGGTAAGAAGATTGTTGTGAGGTCAAGGCCACCCTGAGATTACATAGTGAATTCCAGGTCAGCCTGAGCTAGAGTGAGACTCTACCTCGAAAAACCATAAAAATAAAATAAAAATAAAAAACTTTTAAAAGCCAGTTGTGGTGGTGCATGCAGGTAGAAAATCGCTGAAGAGGAAGAGGCGGAAGGACCAGGGGAAAAAAAACTGTTCAGTGCCTCAATGACCATTATGTTCACAGTTTCAAGACTCCATAGGAAGCACCTGTATTCCATCAATATTTCATGAATGACTGTACATCCTACATGTTATTTGAGCTTGATATTTCCCCAAAGATTTTATGAGCACAGTAGAGTCAGGAATGTATCTTAGCCTAAGCTCAATCATCTGGTGAAAATTTATGTTGTACACAGGACATGAATGAACCATGATAAAAATTAGTGTGAATTTTTTAAAAATTACATGTCCAATTTACTCACACTATGTCATAATTGCACAATAAATAATCTATTGTCTATTATTTTTTCTTTAAATTCATATTTTATACGTTCCTACCACTGACCATACTTTGGTATTTTTTTATCTCCTCCTTTAGTCTCCCCATCCTTCAAGACTGTAATGACCAACTATGGATATGAATTATTTCATCATTTACTATACCTAACTCTAACAGTGTTCCCTCCAATATGTTCTCACCTAGTTCATAGGATTTGTAATATTTGAGATTTTGCTCATAAAATTCACCTTATTAACTATAGTTTTGTTGTTTAGTAGTGAGCTTCCTGAAGCACTTCATTTCTGTAGACATTTTTCCAAAAAATAGCATTGGCAAAGAAGATATGATTAGTAAATGTGTTTTACTCTTGAATAAATTTAAACTTTATAATTCCATATACACTATCCCTTATTTTTAAGTTAAAAGACACAGTCACTATATCTTTTCTGTGATGCACTCCTATTTTATTACTTCTTGTTGTTGTTGTTGTTTGTTTTTTAGTTAGAGTCTTGCTCTAGCCCAAGCTGATCTGAAATTCACTGGGAGGTCTCAGGCTGAACTCAAGCTTATGGAAAGCCTCCTACCCCTGCCTCCCAAATGCTGGTATTAAAGGCATGTGCAACCATGCCCAGCCATATTTTGTTGCTTTTATCTCCTGGATTCCATCCACCTCCTAGATCTGCTACTTCCAGTGATTTCCATCATGATTTCACTTCACAAGGACATATTCATTCACACATGTTTAAAGTCACTTTAAATAATGGTAATCTTGAAGAAAAATAGTAGTTAGTAGGCATTGTGAAGGGGTTGAGGGAAGAGGGAAAAGGGTAGTTGGATATTATCCATGCACACTATGTGCATGTGTTTAAATATCACACCAAACTCCAATGATATATGTAATTACTATGCATTAATAAAATTTCATTCAAACACACCACTTTTAAAAATAGCATGCATGACCTTTAAAAGTAATAACCAGCCAGACATGGTGGCACATGCCTTTAATCCCATTCCTCAGGAGGCAGAGGCAGAAGGATTGCTATGAGTTCAAGGCCAGCCTAAATAAGACTACATAGTGAATTCCAGGTCAGTCTGGGCTAGAGTGTGAACCTACCTTGAAAAACCAAAAAAAAAAAAAAAAAAAAAAAAAAGGAGCCTTAACTTCCCTATTTTTTTAGTAGTACTCAGTTAAAAAAAAAAAAAGGAATTCATTAGAAATTTTTCAAACTTTGAAACAGTGTATATAAAATGAAATACACATATCAAAAAAAAGAAAAATACACAGATGATAGTTTTTCAGTTGATGCAGGGTGCCAAAGGGGCTTTGGATGACAAAACTGGAAAATACCAAGAATGCTTTCCGGGTATGTTTTTGTTGCTTTTCTTGAGACCTCTGGGACATTGTTTTTAGATAAGCCATTCATTAATCCTTCTCTCAGAGCTCCCTGGGAAAGATCTCTCTATGGAAATGTTGTCTAATATCTGATTGTTTGTCTACTTAATTGAGGTTTGGAGCAAATCTCTCTGTTGTTAGACTTGTCTTAAACCTATTCAGGTTTCCAACACACTATACATTAAATTTAAATAAGTTATAATTAAAAATACATACATAAATTGAATACAATTAGAGGAGAACTAGCTTGAATAAATGATTCAATGAGTTCTTTGACTTACATCCTTAATTCTTAGAACAGTTCACATAACATTTAACTATTTCTTGTCATAAAAATAGAAACAAAGAAGCTGGTCGTGGTGGCCTTTAATCCCAGCTCTCAGGAGGAACACGTAGGAGGATTGCCATGAGTTCGAGGGTACCCTGAGACTCTATAGTGAATTTCAGGTTAGCCTGGGCTAGAATGAGACCCTACCTCGAAAAACAACAACAACAAAAATAGAAACAAAGGGCTGGAGAGATGGCTCAGTATTTAAGGCACCTGCCTGTAAAGCCTTAGGACCTAGTCTCACTTCCACAGGACCTATGTAAAGCTAGATGCACAAAGTAGTGCATGCATCTGGAGTTCATTTGCAGTGGCTAGAGGCCCTGGCCTGCCCATTTTCCTACTCTCTCCCTCTCTGTCTCTCTCTCTCTCTCTCTGTTTCAAATAAATAAATATAGAAACTAAAATTAATCACACAGTGAGAGGAAAATAAAAGATGACTTCCCTAATGAAAGAAAATCAAGGGATATTTAAAAGCTTCAAACTGTTACTATTAGCTGGGCATTGTGGCTCATGCCCACAATCCTCAGAAAGCTTAAGAATTCATGAGTTCAAGACCAACCTGGTGTACATAGTGAATTGTGAACAGCTCAGGCTACAAAGTGAGACCACATCTTGAAAAAATTAATCTTTTATAATAAACTGACCAAATAACTCTTCACACAGACATAGTACGTCTATATGTAGATATGTAACATTAAAATATAACAAATTACATAAAAATATGAGTATATTATTTTTAAACCAAACTCAGATATACTGAATAAAATGTAGGAGTGAAAGGTTTCCCTTTGACAATGTCACCTGGTCCATAACTCTGTGAGCACTGACATCAGCAACATATAGGGAAGCATATTTCCACATGACACATGTGCCTGAGATTTTCACCCTTCTATCACTCCATTCTCTATTTAAATGTATATTTACTTTACCAAAAGGCAAAAACATTAAAAAATTACAGATCTAATTAACTTTATTCCTAACTCGTGTATTGGCATTGCCTGAACCATGTAAACTAGAATGAGACACCTGGTTGGACAGGGACAGGACAGTGAGGTTTGTAAAGTAGAGACCAAGAAAAGCAAAATAGAAAAAGCTTCTTGGAGCCAGATGTGGTGGCGCACACCTGCAATCCCAGCACTCAGGAATCAGAGGTAGGAGGATCTCTGTGAGTTCGAGGCCACTCTGAGACTACATAGTGAAAATTCCAGGCCAGCCTGGGCCAGAACGAGACCCTATCTTGAAAAAACAAAAACAAAACAAAGAAAGAAAAAACAAGGAAGGTTGATGTGTGTCACTAAGCCCGAGTGACTACATGTAAGCATGATGTGTGTCACTAAGCATGAGTGACTACGTGTACGCATGATGTGTGTCACTAAGCATGAGTGACTACGTGTACGCATGATGTGTGTCACTAAGCATGAGTGACTACGCGTAAGCATGATGTGTGTCACTAAACACGAGTGACTACATGTAAGGATAATTGTTGGCACTAAATGTTTTGGTTTAGTCTTGTTGGAACAAAGTGCAGGGGTTCAGTTCAGAACAATAGAACAGCCTCACATGCACTTTGCTTTAGTTTCTAGTCTGTGCCATTCCTCTAGATAGTGACTCAAAAGTATATCCCTTTTTATGGGTGGCCATTTAGAGAGTAGAGGACAGTTGGTTTGGGGTGTATCCCTAGTGCCTTTCAAGAGAAACTGTGAGGCTGCCTGTTCTGCTTAACGAGAAATCACAGCTTCATGAGGTGACCATGTATGTACATAGCTTCTCTATCCCTTCTCTCCCTGTCTTTTCCAGTGGAAGTCCTTTGATTGTGATTCCCATTTACATTTCTCTTATCATTCATGGTGCAGAGCAACTTTTCACATGCCTGTTTGCTATATTTATGTCTTTTGTTCAATATCTAACTAGACCCTCTGCCATGTCTGTAAAGGAATTCTTCATTTTCTTGCTATCCAAACTCTTAAATTCCTCATATAGTCTAGATCTTAGCTCACTATAAGTGTGTATTTCACAAATATTTTTCCCATTTTGTATATTTTCCCTTCAGCTTCTTAATTATTTCTTCAAATATGCAAATGTGTTAGCTTGATGTGATTCCACATTTGCATCAGGTTTTGTTTTCTGTGTTTTAGGGTCAGATCTAAAAATACCATCACCTGTTATATCCATGCCATGTCGCTTTTCCTCCAGTCATGTCTTCATTCTGGTCTCCTGTGTAAGCCTGTGTCTAATGTAAGATAAAAATACAGTTTCTCTGTTCCATTGATGTTAATACTTATGGTGCTTGTATTATGGTCTCTTCAAAGTGGAATTTGAAGGCAGGTGTATAAATTTTCAGCATTATTCTTTTTAACATAGATTATCTCAGCTGTTCAAGACATCATGGTTAAAATAAAAAGTTAAAGTTTTTTTTAAAATTTCTAAAAGAATGCCATATTATGGTGGGGCGTATACTGAATCCATGGGCTACTTTAGATACTATGGACATCTTTTTAAATATTTATTTATATATTAATTTATTTATTTGAGAGAGAGAAAGAGGCGGATAGAGGGAGAGAGAGAATGGGCACTCTAGGACC